>NC_134691.1:324196403-324390177 GCF_050947455.1 Rhinoderma darwinii
GAGCGCCACCTCACACTATGTTAATAGCATAGAGCGCCACCTCACACTACGTTAATAGCATAGAACGCCACCTCACACTATGTTAATAGCGTAGAGCGCGACCTCACACTGTGTTAATAGCATAGAGCGCCACCTCACACTGTGTTAATAGCATAGAACGCCACCTCACACTACGTTAATAGCATAGAGCGCCACCTCACACTATGTTAATAGCATAGAGCGCCACCTCACACTACGTTAATAGCATAGAGCGCCACCTCACACTACGTTAATAGCATAGAGCGCCACCTCACACTACGTTAATAGCATAGAGCGCCACCTCACACTACGTTAATAGCATAGAGCGCCACCTCACACTATGTTAATAGCATAGAGCGCCACCTCACACTATGTTAATAGCATAGAGCGCCACCTCACACTATGTTAATAGCGTAGAGCGCCACCTCACACTATGTTAATAGCGTAGAGCGCCACCTCACACTATGTTAATAGCGTAGAGCGCCACCTCACACTATGTTAATAGCGTAGAGCGCCACCTCACACTACGTTAATAGCATAGAGCGCCACCTCACACTACGTTAATAGCATAGAGCGCCACCTCACACTACGTTAATAGCTATTGTTCTCTGGTGTCGGCTTTATTACACAAGTTCTTAAATGAAGGTGTCTGCGGCAGCCTCTGATATAAGGCATTGTACAGTATATGGTCACATGACAG
This sequence comes from Rhinoderma darwinii, assembly GCF_050947455.1. Lineage (NCBI taxonomy): Eukaryota > Metazoa > Chordata > Amphibia > Anura > Rhinodermatidae > Rhinoderma > Rhinoderma darwinii. Next base: position 324,197,122 of record NC_134691.1, read on the forward strand.
CGCTATAGACTGATATCACACACAGCCGTGTCCTATTCTGCCGCAGCTTCATTCTCACTTTATGGGATCACAGATTGGAGCCTGAGGCGTTTACTTGGGATGTTGTTGTTGTAAAGTTATTTCCATTTTCCTCAACATAAAAAAAGCCTCTTAAGGATTTACCCGATGTGATGAAAATATTACAGATCTGTGCTGCACGCATAGAAGACAATACAGACTTCATAGATCCCGTGTGTCAAGTCATCAAGTTACTGGGGTAAGTAGAATAAAAGGTGTTATAATACAGTAAGTGATCTCTCCTGATGACGGATCCTAAGGGTATGTTCACACGCACTAATTACGGACGTAAATCGCGCGTTTTTGCCCCAAATTACGTCCGAAAATAGCGCCTCGATAGCGCTGACAAACATCTGCCCATTGAAAGCAATGGGCAGACGTTTGTCTGTTCACACCAGGCGTATATTTACGCGCCGCTGTCAAATGACGGCGCGTAAATAGACGCCCGCGTCAAAGAAGTGACCTGTAATTGGAGCCGTTATTCATTGACTCCAATGAATAACAGCGCCAATTACGTCCGTAATGGACGCGGCGTTCAAGCGCCTGCACATGCCGTTACGGCTGAAATTACGGGGATGTTTTCAGGCGGAAACATCCCCGTAATTTCAGCCGTTACGGACGCCCTCGTGTGAACATACCCTAATAGTGATCCCTCAATATTCATTTCCACTGCTGGGACATCAGTCTGAGATGCCGACTTATAATGTCACATCCTGATTTACCGCATGTTCATGTTTCTTTATTTACAGCCTTCCTTTTCTGAAGGAGAAGATGTCAGATGAAGTCAGATATGCAGAGACTACTGCAAAGTCCTTCTACCATCTAGGTGAGCTCCGCCACTAACTCTGCTGCCATAGAAGACATTTCATCTATATGACTTGGATAAGTAGAGTCGAGTGATCAGTAATTATTCCTTACCCCCTTAAGAATAATAACACGTGACACCAAGGTTGGATTTTAATGGCCACAGCAGCCGTTTATTATAAATTTTATAAAATTAGACATTTTATAACCAAACATTAAATAACCTAGAATTCCCCAAAATTGGAATTCTTCCAGAATACTCATAACAAACCCTTAAAAGGGTCAATATAAATAACACCCATAACATGACCAGGGGAAGCCCTTGAGGTTACCACAACTTAGAAAAAATAGCCATCTGCCACCACCACTTGTTTTTACCTCCAGCCGTATCCCAGCTCGAAGGCACCGCTCACTTCTTGCAGATGGCTTTGCCCATAAAGCACTTCAAAGAGGTAACACCCTAAGAAGCCTTCCACATATTTTGGGGGACACATACCCCTGATGCGACCCCCCCACCAGTTTTACTGACCAACCTCAAGGACTCCCCCCGCCACTGCGACATGGGCCTTGACCACCTCAAGGCCATGAGCTCCTCCACACCAACACCCCTCTTTCAATCCCGTCTGCTAGGGCCAAACTCCACAAATCCATCCCCACCTCATTCAAATGCACCCCATCCTGTCTCCAATAACAACCTACACCCGATTCCAGGTCCCTATGCCTGACCACCACACCTCCATTTTTTGCCACAAATGCCGACACCGCCCTATTCACTTTTATTCTGGCCTTATTGAGTCTCTCCACGGATCGGGCCAAACGCCATGTCTTTCTGGGCACTATTTCTGACCAGACTATAATCAGGCCCGGGTGTAACGCCCATAAACACAACAAATCGTGCTTAATATCCCTCACCAAATCACGAAAAGGGCGCACACTCAAGTCATTCCCCCCAACATGTAAAACTAAAATCTCAGGCGCCCGGTCTAGCTGCGTATACACCTGAAACTCTGGTAACACCCTAGACCAAACCATTCCCCGGAAACCTAGCCAATGCAGGACAGCATCCTCCCGCGGAATCGTCAGTTGTCGACCATCCGGGCGAACCTCCGCCCTTAGTGCGCCCCAATACACAAAGGAGTGCCCCAAGATCCAAACCAGCAAAGGACGCGAACCTGCGAAAGAAAGAAAAACACACACATCTTACAAATCCCATTCGCACTCCATCTTCCACAGGCACAATATACTCCTTAGCAACATTTTAACAATCTGACAGCAAATGAGGCCGAACATAAGTGCGGAAACGGTTAGACTCCCATCTCCCAATACGCCTAAGGCAGGATTCACACGACAGGGTTTCCCGGCCGGGTGCCGGCCGTTCATAAATCGGCCGGCACCCGGCTGCATTAGGAATAATAGACCCCTAATGGGGCTATTCACACGACCGATTTTCTGACGGCCGGGAAAATCGGCCGTCAAAAAATGGGACATGCCCTATCTTCAGCCGGGCAGAAGACTATGGGGCCGGGTAATACACGGCCATCACCGGAATGTGTCCCGAGTGATGGCCGGGTCTACCGTCGCTCGCGCACTCTCTCTCCTCCTCCTCACAGTGCAGAGTGCATGTGAGGAGGAGGAGGAGGGTCTTTTTTTTGCTTCCTGTAGGAGTCGGAATCCCCAATCCCCGGCCGGGAATTGGGGATTCCGCTACAGGAGAAGTGCGTGACTACACTGTCCATATATGGACACAGCGAAATCACGCACTTCTGCAGCGGAATCCCCTACTCTATGGCAGGGGATTCCGCTATAGGAGAAGTGAGTGACTACACTGTCCATATATGGACACCGCGAAGTCACACACTTCTGCAGCGGAATCCCCGACACTATGGCCGGGGATTCCGCTACAGGAGAAGTGAGTGACTACACTGTCCATATATGGACACAGCGAAGTCACGCACTTCTGCAGCGGAATCCCCGACTCTATGGCCGGGGATGCCGCTTCAGGAGAAGTGCATGACTACACTGTCCATATATGGACACAGCGAAGTCACGCACTTCTGCAGCGGAATCCCCGACACTATGGCCGGGGATTCCGCTACAGGAGAAGTGAGTGACTACACTGTCCATATATGGACACAGCGAAGTCACGCACTTCTGCAGCGGAATCCCCGACTCTATGGCCGGGGATGCCGCTTCAGGAGAAGTGCATGACTACACTGTCCATATATGGACACAGCGAAGTCACGCACTTCTGCAGCGGAATCCCCGACTCTATGGCCGGGGATTCCGCTACAGGAGAAGTGAGTGACTACACAGAGTTTTGAACTGGAAACCTTGACCGGACTGACCGACCTGCCCTGCAGACCCTCCGCTCCCTGGAAAGGACTGTCCCGGCTTAACCGTCTTTCTGATCCCATCTAATGCTGGGCCGCACCGCCTTCCGCTGCCGAAATTGCTCATCATAACGCAGCCAAGCCATACCGCCGTACACACGATGCGCCTCACCGATAGCATCCATATAACAAAAAAGCGCGGAACAATGCTCCGGCGCCTTTTCCCCAACAACACTAGCCAAGATCGCGAAAGCCTGCAGCCAATTCACAAACGTTTGCGGAATGAGCCTATAACGCCGACGTTCCTCCTCTTCCTTCTTACTCTCATCCCTCTTCCCTTCCCAAACCGCAACCAGGGATCAGGGATACCCCCGCCAATACCGGGGCCTGCGACCTATCTAATTTGTTGACCAGCTCGCGCAAGCATCCCACTAATTCAGCGAAACCGCTACCACCCCCCCCCCCCCCCCGGAAGACTCGCCGACAGCCGTAGAGCCCGCTGCATCCCCTGCACCTCCCAACATGCACATAGTAGGTGAAGAGAAAGAAGAAAAACACCCACCTGGCTGCTCAGGCGCTGTGATCCCGCCAGCCGGACGAACTTGAACACGCCGATGCTCAACAACCTCTCCCTCTTCCAAGTCAACCGCCGTCTGCGACCGCTGCCCGCACCCACAATGCGAGCATGGAGATCCCCGACCAGACTGTCCCGAAGGGCCGGCCTTTATAGGAGCCCTGAGGCTTATAGGGCCAGCCGCCTGCTGCCCGTTATGCGGTATCCATAGCTCAGACCGCACTCCACGGCCCACCGGACTCGCCATTCTTCCTGACGCAGACCTCGAAGCAGCCAGCCCCCTGATTGGCACCTCACCAGGCGGGGCTGCCGACATCCCCGCATCTTGCACCACACCAGATGGAGGGGGGATATTTGGGAAGCCAGGAGCCAACCCCCCCCTAGCCACCAAGAACCGCCGCGGCTGGGGATTTCTGCCAGGCCGAGACCCCCGAGGGGATGCAGCTCTCCCTGGAGACCGGCCTGCAGCGACCCTGGAGGGGCTTACCCTGCGGCGCCGTACCCGCGGGATTTCATCAGGGCTAAGTCTCGCTGGAGGTCGGGCACGCCGTGACCTGCGAGTAGGCACGACCTCAGATGAACCGGCATCGTGCATGATCCCTCCACTAGCCGGAGGGCTGCCTAAAGCGAAGTCCAGCACTACAGGGGACGACAGGGAAGAAACCGCCCCACCCCCCTCCCTGGACACCGCGCGATGAGAGCGCCGGGGCCCAGCTGCCTGGGGCACAGGCAGCCCCACAAGTCTCGTCACCTGCTCCTCAAACCAGCCGACACCCAGATGATCAGCTGCCGCCCGGAGCTGCTCCACATGCTCATTGAAGGACGCCATCGCAAACGAGCAGGTAAGTAAGATAACACCACAACGCTGCTGCTGCTGCTGCTGCTGCTGCTGCTGCTGCTGCTGCTGCTGCTGCTGCTACTCCAGTTGATGTGTTACCTCCCCCTGTCTCCCTCGCACTGAGAAAAACAGCGGGAAGCCTGAGACTCCCATCCCCTCCCTCCTCTCTTCCAAACCACTCCCCTTCACTCCCTGCTACGAAACCTTAACCCCTTCCTCACCTGTTCCCTCCTATCCTGTCATGGCGGCCTCCCCTTACTTCCTGCAGTCGGCAGTGCGGCCGCTCCTGACCTTAGTCCATTAGGCAATGAGTGTGTGATGACTGGGGGTCCGACCTCCACTACTCCGACCAATCAGTAGAAAGAAGGACCTTCTTTGTTGTCACCCTCCTTTCTCATAATCAGATACGTTATATAGTCAGTACCTTAAAGAAGCCAGCGCTGCAGTTATCTGATCACCCCGGGTGCGGCTTCTCTAAGCCCTTCTCATTCCAAGGTGGCCGCTGCAGGGAAAATATAGCATTAGGGCACGTTCACACGTGGCGGAGTTCTTCCGGTTGGTGCAGATTTGGGGCAATTACGCCACGAATCTGCACCAACATTTGCATATTTGAAATAAATAAATAAATAATAAATATTTGACCGGTAATTCAGACGTTGCAGATATCACAGCGGACTTGTCACAGATTTCAGTTTTTGCATTGCAAAGGCTGAAATCCGCAGTGAAATTTTACTTCTTCTCCACAACAGACAGTGCATGCTGCGGAGGGAGAATTCCGCACAGCAGCCTATGGTCCGCAGTGGAGTTTTCCGCAACGTCTGCACTAACTTGCCTAAAAATGTATTGAAACAAATGTAAAAAACGGCCGCTGGAGAATTCCACTGCAATTCCGCCACGTGTGAACATGCCCTTACATGCCAACCATAGCAAACCCCTCTTTGAAGTCCACAGAGAGTAGGTTTGTCATCGTGAGACACCCCTTATAACCAGCAGAATATTATTTCACATAAGGGAAGAACTCAGGGGCTGATATTTACAGGCCGCCATTTGATTTAGGGGGAAATGTTCTTTAAACATTAAATGTAAACGTCTGATAATGAACGATTAGTGAGTAATTATAATGTACAATTAGCAGATTCTATTAATCAGATGATGTTTCTGATAAACTACAGGACTGACCTGCTGTATTTCTTCTAGGTTATCTGATGCGGGTGCCAAGCACTCGGGTCCGGATGCAGATTTGCTCCACAGTGATGGATTTCTACAGCGCAGAACATCAAATGCCGCAGATTATAGGTAAAACATTTATATCTTATTCATTTATATCAATTACGGAAAAAGTAAATCCAGCATTTCATTGTTCTATAAATGAGAAACAAAAGTGTCGAATCCCATGCCCCTCCCCCACAATTCACTTTTGGAAGGGGAATCTTCCTTCTGAAGTTCTGATCCACAGTTGTCTAAACCTGACGCCGCCCCAAAATAGAGGCTGAAGTGACCTGCAGAGCTCACAATCACACCCAACAGGTTCATCTTGTAGATTATTAGTGGAACTGAGGGATTTTCCCCATTAATAATCTTTCCACTTTCTTGGTTCCTATTCTGAATCTTATTCTCCGGCTTCATAGTTCACACTCGTCAGTTTTGCTCCGTACAATGAGTACATAGTAAATATTATATCTGGATCATTAATAAACAGGTTTTCAGCCGACAAGTAACAGCTACAAGATCCAGACGGCTGAAATGAGCGGCTTGGCAGAGACCCTCGTCTCGTCATTGACATTGATGGAGAACAATATACAGGAGAAGTTATCGGTACTGAGAACACTGGAGCTTCTATCATTAACTAACGGTATGTATACTGCTGCTCCCTATATACTGCTGCTGCTCCCTATATACTGCTGCTGCTCCCTATATACTGCTGCTGCTGCACTCTATATACTGCTGCTGCACTCTATATACTGCTGCTGCTCCCTATATACTGCTGCTACTCCTATATACTGCTGCTTCTCTCTATATACTGCTGCTGCACTCTATATACTGCTGCTGCTCCCTATATACTGCTGCTTCACTCTATATACTGCTGCTGCTGCTCTCTATATACTGCTGCTGCTCTCTATATACTGCTGCTGCTGCTCTCTATATACTGCTGCTGCTCTCTATATACTGCTGCTGCTCTCTATATACTGCTGCTGCTCTCTATATACTGCTGCTGCTCTCTATATACTGCTGCTGTCCTCTATATACTGCTGCTGCTCTCTATATACTGCTGCTGCCCTCTATATACTGCTGCTGCCCTCTATATACTACTGCTGCTGCTCTCTATATACTGCTGCTGCCCTCTATATACTGCTGCTGCTCTATATACTGCTGCTGCCCTCTATATACTGCTGCTGCTCCCTATATACTGCTGCTGCTCTCTATATACTACTACTGCTGCTGCTGCTCTCTATATACTGCTGCTGCTCTCTATATACTGCTGCTCTCTATATACTGCTGCTCTCTATATACTGCTGCTGCTCTCTATATACTGCTGCTGCTCTCTATATACTGCTGCTGCCCTCTATATACTGCTGCTGCCCTCTATATACTGCTGCTGCTCTCTATATACTGCTGCTGCCCTCTATACTGCTGCTGCTCTCTATATACTGCTGCTGCCCTCTATATACTACTGCTGCTGCTCTCTATATACTGCTGCTGCTCTCTATATACTGCTGCTGCTCTATATACTGCTGCTGCCCTCTATATACTGCTGCTGCTCCCTATATACTGCTGCTGCTCTCTATATACTGCTGCTGCTCTCTATATACTGCTGCTGCTGCTCTCTATATACTGCTGCTGCTCTCTATATACTGCTGCTGCTCTCTATATACTGCTGCTGCCCTCTATATACTGCTGCTGCCCTCTATACTGCTGCTGCTCTCTATATACTGCTGCTGCTCTCTATATACTGCTGCTGCCCTCTATATACTGCTGCTGCTCTCTATATACTGCTGCTGCCCTCTATACTGCTGCTGCTCTCTATATACTGCTGCTGCCCTCTATATACTACTGCTGCTGCTCTCTATATACTGCTGCTGCTCTATATACTGCTGCTGCCCTCTATATACTGCTGCTGCTCTCTATATACTGCTGCTGCCCTCTATATACTGCTGCTGCTCTCTATATACTGCTGCTGCCCTCTATATACTGCTGCTGCTGCTGCTGCTGCTCTCTATGTACTGCTGCTGCTCTCTATATACTGCTGCTGCTCTCTATATACTGCTGCTGCTCTCTATATACTGCTGCTTCTCTGTATATACTGCTGCTACTCTGTATATACTGCTGCTACTCTGTATATACTGCTGCTACTCTGTATATACTGCTGCTGCTCTCTATATACTGCTGCTGCTCTCTATATACTGCTGCTGCTCTCTATATACTGCTGCTACTTTGTATATACTGCTGCTACTCTGTATATACTGCTGCTACTCTGTATATACTGCTGCTCTGTATATACTGCTGCTACTCTGTATATACTGCTGCTGCTCTATATACTGCTGCTTCTCTGTATATACTGCTGCTACTCTGTATATACTGCTGCTACTCTGTATATACTGCTGCTACTCTGTATATACTGCTGCTGCTCCCTATATACTGCTGCTGCTCTCTATATACTGCTGCTGCTCTCTATATACTGCGTCATCTCAGCTGGTCACATTAACCAGGGTTTGGTGCAGAAAAGATCAAGTTTAGAGTCATTTTATTCTACTCGGAAGTTGTATTATCAGCGATTTACTAATATAATATTATTATCAGAATTGTCTTATTACAAGTGATGGAGATTCTGATCATAGGGCAGCGGCAGGGAGATCACATTCACTATAGGGGCTGCCGGAAGAATATAAAAGTGAGTGTCCTGTATTCAGTGCATGGTCCGCTCACAGGGGCTGTCAGGTCAGCTGTCGGCCATCATGAGGACCCCTATTCACTGAATAAAGAATACAACAAACATGTCTGAGTAAAGACAATCCTCTATGAGCTAAACAACCTGGACTCCAGACTAATACATTATACCGTCACTGATACATTGTAACGGACTATCAGAACAGGAGAGAGATTTGTCCTCCTGATGTATTTATCTCACAGAGGATTGTCTGGTTAAGATACAACTGTAGAAAAGCCTCAGTTGTGAGCAGTATTAGGTCTGTAGGGGATTCCATCCTCTAGATATACAGAATTATTTTTTTTCCATTCCCCGATAGAGAACGGAGATCTTAAAATGATGAATAATTGAAACTCAAAAATAATAGAAATTTGCATTACTTTTCTACATAAAATCGTAAATCCTTTGAAGATCCATTGACTTGTATTTCTATATCTTATTATTTTCTATACAGAGAACTGCATGTCTATGGCCAGAGCTCAGGCGGCCTACAGCCTCTGCTCCCACCTCAGTGACCCAGATCCCTCAGGACAACTACTCTTCCTCTCTTCTGGGATTCTGTTGAACCTTTTGGACTTGGGACCCAAGGATGATGTGATTATTCAGATGAATAACATAGAATGTATCTGGTGAGCAGTGTTCAGGATCTACACTTCTACATCTTTGCAGGAACATGCAGCAGGTATAAGAATATAACACTGTGCCTTTAAGTGCTCGATACAAGTCTCTTTATCTCGTTCTAGTGCACTCAGAGTTTCTGTTGTGCGCTTGTTCACCAACGGATACAAGGATCAAGACCGTCAGCTGAGAAATGACCTTCTAGTGCTAACAACTGTGATCGCTGAGAACAATCAATCTCTTATAATTGTAAGTACAACATGGAGTGATCTTCATTCATAAACTGGCTGCAGCTGTGATACAGATGTGTCCTTCCTTACCTTTTCTCTTATTTACATCATATCTTGAGATGTCTGGCGCGAGATGACCAGCTTTGGAAAAAAAACATGGTTTCAGGATACTCTGTCACGAGATGCCTATGCTATATGTGTCTATGTGTGGCCACCCAGTGGTGGTGTAATGTTAGTTTCAGCTTGTCAAGGGTTTTGCTAGCATGTCGAGATATTGCATTGAATTTGTTTCATGATAACATGGAGTCCCGAACCAAATTCAAGCAAAGGTAAGGTCAGACACCTCTGTATATGCCATATTGGACGACCACACACCGCTATGGATTGTGGGTAACGTACTGTCTTGAATCTGCCTCTATTACGCATATTATAACATATCTTGTGTTAATTACCAGGACAGTGGATTTGCAAGGCAGCTCATCTTATTTGCAACATTTCCAGAAAGTGAGTGGTCAATGCAATTAAATGTTTATAATTATTCAATGTGATGATACATATTAGATGATTGTGACTGTGGTCAGGACATCAATTGGATTCTTATGTATTGTTCTCGTGGGTTCTTCCTCAGTTAAAAGCCGTAACCCACTAGTGAGAAACGTCCAACTTCTACACAACCGTGAAGGTCTCCAGATGAAGAGGTTGTTGATGAACATTCTGGTGGAGTTATCTAAAGACTGGTCATCAGCTCAGGTGAGGAATAGTCATCACTGTATATAGACCAGTAGACAGGTGACGTAGTAATGTATATGGGCAGGAGAAATATCTGCAGGTTGTCATTAATGATATTCATGGCTTTGGATGGCAAAAACTGAAGCCATGGATAGTAGTGTTATTCTCTATAGCAGCCGGTCAGTATGGTTCTTTATAATGGACAGCTAATAATATCTACGTAATAAAATGCCTATTATATTCTCATATCTACTATTATAAAACTGAATATCCATCTTGCAGCTGTAGAGAGTAATTACCTATTATACAACCTTTCTTGGGTTTACTCTTTTTAGCTACTGTAATGACTTGATGATAACTTGCAGGGCGGCTGGAAAATGTGGGAATTTTACATGACTTCTCAGTAGACTTAACAGCTGCCATTTATGGAGGCCTGTAGTCTGTCCATGAACTGCAGATGTCAACCCCAGACTGTCCTACTCTGATAATGGACTGTTCCCACTGCTAAAGGAAGTGATTCTATTATACTCTGTATGTAATATATTGTATTCTGTAACATATTCTATACAGAGACCCTAGGGCCAGATTTACACGAGCGTGTGCATTTTACGCACGCAAAAAACGTGGCATTTGCGCGAGCAAAAGGTACTTAACAGCTCCGTGTGTCAGCCGCGTATGATGCGTGGCTGCGTGATTTTCGCGCAGCCGCCATCATTATGACACTCTGTTTGTGTGTTTGTAAACAGAAAAGCACGTGGTGCTTTTCTGTTTTCATTCATACTTTTTACTGCTGTTGCGCGAATCACGCGCGTGACACGGAAGTGCTTCCATGTGCTGCGCGAGATTATCACGCACCCATTGACTTCAATGGGTGCGTGATGCGCGAACAACGCACAAATATAAGACATGTCGTGAGTTTTACGCTGCGGACACACGCTGCGTGAAAATCACTGACTGTCTGCACGGCCCCATAGACTAATATAGCTTCGTGCGAGGCGCGTGAAAATTACGCGCGATGCACGGACCTATAGCCCTAAGGGTATGGTCACACACACTATTTACGGACGTAATTCGGGCGTTTTTGCCCCGAATTACGTCCGAAATAGCGGCTCAATAGCATCGGCAAACATCTGCCCATTCATTAGAATGGGTCTTACGATGTTCTGTGCAGACGGTCAAAGAAGTGTCTGTCACTTCTTCAGACGTAAATGGAGCCATTTTCCATTGACTCCATGGAAAAGCATCTCCATTTACGTCCGTAATGGACGCAGCGAAATAGCGCCTCAACATGCCATTACGGCTGAAATTACGGTACTGTTTTCTCCTTAAAACAGCCCCGTAATTTCAGCCGTTACGGAGGCTGCCGTGTGAACATACCCTTATTGTGAAGGAATTCTCTAGATACCAGGATGAAGCTATGCAGTGTTATCTCTTGCCTCCTATGAATTGTGTATTGCGGTGACCATAACGCAATGTAATGACTGTTTTGTTGGTGTCTTATGCAGCTGCTCTCTGATGGGAAGGTCATTTCAGCCCTTTTCACCTATGTGAAGCCGATTGAAAAGCCTGAGACGCATGAGTGGCCGACTCTGTATTTTGAAGAGCTGCAGCTACAGGCCATGTCCACCTTGTCATCTGTGGCTCCCCGGCTGGTGGAGGACTACATGGCTGCTGAGGGGAACAAGCGGATTCTTCAGTTCCTCAACTGGTGCTGCAGCCAAGGTGAGACGGGTGTTTTATGTCCTCACAACTCATCATTATGATTTTCCAAACAGTGTATGAAAGATTATAACACAACATGGAGCAAATAGAAATACTGGGCTGTAGATCATGGCAATCGAGAAGATCTCACCATGTATTAGACTGACTATGTGACCGCAGAGAAATATGTGACTGCCACAAGCCCATGTCCAGCCTTTCTTATGTGTTATTATAGAAGCACATACATCACTAATCATCAGCTCATTGTCTGCCCCATCTCAGCTAGACTTCAGAGAGGAGACATTGTGCCCTATGAATAATGCTCCACAGAATTACATGTGTTCCTCCATGTCAGCATTACATTGGTCAGGTAATCAGCGGGTTCCATTATCTCCAGTGTAAGATACGTCCACTTACCTTGTGATGGTTGTTGTCTGATGATACGGGATATTTGTGGATTTTTATGTAGCCGCTGATTTACAATACAAGCATCAACATTATTTTATCCTTTTTCAGATGGATTTGTTGGAAATGGCAACAGCTTCTATGGCACTGGATGTCGTGGCAGCAAGAATGCCCAGATGCGCCAGAGCCTGAAACTGCTCCAGTCTATGGTCTCCATACAAGATATCACCCTGAATATGGACCTATGTGACCAGGGAGCAGTCGGACAACTTCTAGGTAAATGAAACCACAATTCTGTAATCCCAACTGTAGTATATTGTCTATAAGAAGAGGTTTATACTGAAAATATGAGGTGCTTTGTGTGATTATGTGGTTTATCTAACATCATGTGGAAATGTTCCATTTATATGTTCTGATCCCTGATATCTATTATGTATACTTGTTGTGGTATACTTATCATAAAAAACAATCCTGACCGCTCTCTAGTGTTAGAACCAACACCTATAGTGGAGGCGGCCATATTGTTTCTGGTACAGTGATAGGCTGCGTTCTTATGAAGCTGGATCATATGGCTGCCTCCCCTGTGTGTGGATGCCGTCATTCTCATCACACAGGCAGGAATCTGATTGGACATGATATAAACATTTTTAGTTCAATGTAAAAAATTGTATTTCTTCAGGAATTCTAAAAAAGACCAACACTCGTGGTGAAGGAAAGGATGACGCTGTGCTACTGGAAATCCAGAGTGACATTCTGTCCATCCTGTCATCGCTCTGTGATGCTGACCCCGACGTAAGGGTGCGTATTGTCGTATTACCCTGTGAGTTACATGTGATATCAGCTGCCACTTATCACTGCAATTCATACTTTTTGTCATATGAATTCAGTCTCATTGTAACGTGGGATCCTGCCTATAATGTCTGCTGCATGTGTGTAACTTGTGTCTGTAATACTGTACATCTTCGGCTATATACCGCTCACCGGACTCCGGGACAGTAAACCACAGATCTGATCATCATCTTGTGACTTTCTTCTTAGATCTGATCTTGAAATCTTTTTGTATTCTTCACTCAGGATTTGTTTGGATCAGAAGGAGTGGATGTCATCGTTCAACTTCTGAGAATGGACCCCACTAAAATTTACAGTGGACTTGGCCACAGCAAACTGATCCTCAGCACACTGACCTGTGTGTGGTAAGCACTGATCAGACAAATGACCCTCAATAAGCACATTTTACCTGTTTATTCAGAGACACCTGTGTCCCATTTATAACTCATCAGGAACAAATGGTTTTTTGCTTTTATAATCTGTGAAATTCCTGCAGCCACCACTAGGGGACGCCCACCATATAATCAGTATGCAGTAACATCCTAAACTGAGCAGAGATTCATGTTCTGCATCTCATAACAGCTGAAGCCGGGGGTTACACATGACAATTGTTTCTAAGATAAGTTAAGAATATCGGCCCATAGCAATAATCACGACATGGAAATGGCCATAAACATTTCACCACTGAATCATTATCTATCTCACATAATAATATTCCCCATCCAATCCCGACTCTCTGTACAAAAGTAGTGAGTAATCCCTGATCAGAAGGTAAACCCCATTAGAACAATCCCTTGTAAATGGCTCTCCATACATATCTGACCAGGGGGAGGACGGGCACCTGATTGTAGCTTCAAAGTCACAACAAGACTTTGAAGTGTCTCTGAGAAGGTAAATTCTGAATCAAAAGACTATTAAAGAACAGACTCTCAGGGAAAGTGTCATCTGCTCCTTCTGATATGAAGATCCTTCTGTATTTAATGTCTTTGTTTTCTTCTTTTCAGCTCTTGTATTATTGGATGTTCCGCAGCTGAAGACGACTTTCTTGCTAAGCAGGGTGTGTTCCTCCTGCTGGATTTATTAGCAGTAAGTCCATGAAAAGTTCTTTTGTGTCCATTTATATTATAGAGATGCCGCTGGCTATTCAGGGACGGAGTTTGAGTGGAGGTAATGCCTGGAAGGTTTGCGGCAGTGACCTCTGCACATCCACATGTCTTTCTATCTGCACATATTGGGGTGTCTGGTTAATATTGAAAACCAATCTCTACAAATCTTGAGTCCTATTTCTACTACATTGTAAAGTCTTTTCAGTACAGCGCACAGTGACCCTGATCATTTACATTTCTTATCTCTGAAGGTGAATTGGGAGAGCATGAACACTGTGCTGCTCACAATATTGGGCGAATTGTGTGACAATCCTAAAACTCGTTCCCATATTAACACCTGGAGAGGAAAGGATTTACAGACAGCCCCCCATATGCTTGTCCAGTTATGGAAGCAGATGGAGGAAGAACTAGGAATACCCAGAGATGAATATGGACGTATTATTGGTGAGTATAAAGTTCTCCTGTCATACGAAGACGAAGGACAGGGACACTGAGGAGTAAAGCACCATTGATTTTCTTGTGTGAGAGATTTCCTCTATGGTAAATCTCCGAGCAGTGTCAAAGGTGTTGAAGATCTTACAAACCCGTCATTTATCATCTTCAGGTGTCATTCTATGATTGAATATATGATAAATGACGGATGGATCTCCCCTGTAATGGACACTGCAGTATCAGAGCTGATATCATGAGAATAGACGGAAGTTCTAATAGTTGGGGCAGATAACATAGAGACTGATATCATTGTGGGGGAAAGTGCAGCGGATGATGGACATTGTAGTTCTATATGTTGTTCCCAGTCCTGACTCATTACCAGCCTGTATGATCTCGGCATTTATCAAGCTCTAGTTATCAATGATAGTATAAGAAACCTCCATTTATTCATGAGAAATATTCATCTGTCCGTCAGTCCTTAATTTTTTATCAGCTCTTCAGGTTTTAATCGTCACCAACATCTGTCATTTCTACCCATGGATTCTGAATGGATTTTTACATTATAATGTTATATCCAATTACTACAGTGGAGTACATAGAGCGATAGGGCCCCATAGCAGATCAAAATGTATTCCCATTGTGGTGCTGGGATTTGCTACCTAGGACAGAAGAGCCTGGAGCTTTGTTTCCCCCTCATTGCTCTTTACATGGCGCTTTGGCCAATTCCTCACCCCCTTCCTAAGAGATTTGTGCACAGATTCTCACCACCAAGTAGCAAAGTGGGATCAACCAGAACTGGGTGCCATCTTGGTGGGTATTCCTTTGTATTACTGCCCCAACTGTGATGGTTATTGTGATATGTAACTCAATTATGTGGCCTTTATAGATGTAAAGAATCCACTGGGAAGAAAGCTGCAGAAAGATCCGGAGGTCTCCCCAACACCCCCCAACAGCTTCATTCAGGTCCCCTCTGAAGTGGAAGAAAAGAACAAAGACAACATTTACTCCATATTCTCCAAAATAGGTAAGAACAATATCTGGTATGTAAGATGTGATATGAATTGTAGTAGAAGATAATAAACCTGAGGTGTGCCTTCCATGATGGAGCCATATTGCTGATCTACTACCAATAGTGTAAAATACAAGTGTACATATATAACATAACATTTAGAATTTTTTTTTAAATTAATTCTTCATCACTTAGGGCCTGTTCACATCACCGTTGCCCTTCCGTTGTGACAGGGTTCCGTTGTTTCGGATGGAATCAATAGCGCAGTCGACTACGCTATTGATTCTGTCAAAACGACGGAACCCTGTCACAACGGTGACAGACGGAAACCATTAGTGAGCTTTCTGTCACCATTGAGTTCAATGGTGGGGGATACAGAAGCTGCGGTTTCCATTTGCCTTTCCACTGAGGGGTTAACCCGACGGAACCCCTCAGCGGAAACTAACGCTGATGTGAACACAGCCTTATACAATTGTGTCCAGACTAGACAATGCTCTGTGAGCTCAATACATCAGCAGCAGCTGCACAAATCTCTCTGGTAGTTTGCTACAATGTATCAGTCTGGAGTCTAGGCTGTTTAGCTCACAGAGCATTGCCTGGATTAGGTACAATTTATATCCACTTCTCAGCTGAGAGCAGGACTAGGTATGTACAAGTTTGCAGCACAAGAGTGTTCTCATTCACTGACTGCAAAGAATGAGCTTAAAAATAGTGAGGAATTGATGTTGATGTCTTCTGTGGCGAGTTGGTGGTGTTGGAGTACACATGGATCTGCACCAGTATTTTATGTATATGTTATTAGTTTTCTTATATTTTCGACAGTGTTTTGATCGTTTAGAAGCTACAGGGTGTTTAATGTTGTATTTATAAAGTGTTTAATAGGACAATCCGATATTTTTATAGGTTTAAAAAAATTACCTGGATTATCTACACTGGATTTTGTCACCCTCAGTGCAATAATTAAACATCTGGATTTTAAGGTTAGTGTGATACTGTTTGCAGGGTCATCATATGACTTTTAGATACATCTTATTCCTTTGGTGTTATTTGTTGTATATCACACACTGATAGGTCGCAGACGTTTGGAGAGAAACTGGACGGGAAATAGAAACTGAAAACATCCGACCATTAAAACATGATAAAGATTATTTGAAGTTACTCAAAAAAGGGACAGAAAATGTTGCCAAACTTGTTAGGGCTCAGCAATCCAAAATGATTGAAGAACACCAAAAAATGGAGCTCCTGGAAGAACAACAACGATATGCAGCGGTGAGACTGCAGTATAATATGGACATGACCTGCCTAGGTAGAGTCGTGTGTTAACCTTAAACCATACTATCCCCCATCCCCATTTAGTAACGACACATGACACCGAGGTTGGATGTGAAATGGCCACAGCAGCCGTTTATTAATTTCACCGTTTTATAAAAACAATTTAAATCCGAAACATTCGGATAACTAGTTAGGAATCCACCAGAGAATTCCTCCTAATAATTCACATGACCCAACATGGGTCAGAATCATAAATAACAATTAAACGTTAACATTAACCCGAGCAGAGGAAGTCCTTGAAGCCCCTTCAGATGTTCCTTTCAAGAACACACCGAATTAGCCATCTGCAAACCACTAATTACCTCCAGCCGTAAACCAGCTCGGAAGCACCGTTCACCTCTGCAGATGGCTCCAACCACTAGAAGTCCACTTCAAGGGGATAACACCCGATGAAGCCCTCAAGTGATATACCGACCACTAGAAGTCCACTTCAAAGGGATAACACCCGATGAAGCCTTCAAGTGACATACCTTCTACCAGAAGACCACTTCAAAGGGATAACACCCGATGAAGTCTTCAACCATGTACCTTTTTTGGGGGACGCATACCCCCGATGCGACCCCCCCACCATTTTGTACTGACTGGCCTCAAGGACTCCCCCCGCCAGCTGCCATGACAACAGAACCTACTCCGGAAAAAAGAAAAACATGTTAAATAAGCACACAAAATAAAACACAACGCTCATAGCCAGACGTACATAAGACCTAAGGAGTAACAAAACAAGGGTGGGAGGGTGGGAGCTTTGCTTACTGTGTGTTACTCCTCCCGCTGCTTCCGGCTCAATGCCGAGAAACAGCGGGAAGCGCAGTAACGGCCCCCCCGCCCCCCTTAACTCCTCCCCGTCCCTCCTTCAGCTCCTTCAACTTTCCCTGACCTCGTAACATTAACCCTTTCCCTACCAGGACGGTCATGTCGGCTTCCCTTAAGCCTGCAGCTGCGTCCAGCCTCTTCTTGACCTGCCTAGGTAGAGTCGTGTGTTAACCTTAAACCATACTATCCCCCATCCCCATTTAGTAACGACACATGACACCGAGGTTGGATGTGAAATGGCCACAGCAGCCGTTTATTAATTTCACCGTTTTATAAAAACAATTTAAATCCGAAACATTCGGATAACTAGTTAGGAATCCACCAGAGAATTCCTCCTAATAATTCACATGACCCAACATGGGTCAGAATCATAAATAACAATTAAACGTTAACATTAACCCGAGCAGAGGAAGTCCTTGAAGCCCCTTCAGATGTTCCTTTCAAGAACACACCGAATTAGCCATCTGCAAACCACTAATTACCTCCAGCCGTAAACCAGCTCGGAAGCACCGTTCACCTCTGCAGATGGCTCCAACCACTAGAAGTCCACTTCAAGGGGATAACACCCGATGAAGCCCTCAAGTGATATACCGACCACTAGAAGTCCACTTCAAAGGGATAACACCCGATGAAGCCTTCAAGTGACATACCTTCTACCAGAAGACCACTTCAAAGGGATAACACCCGATGAAGTCTTCAACCATGTACCTTTTTTGGGGGACGCATACCCCCGATGCGACCACCCCACCATTTTGTACTGACTGGCCTCAAGGACTCCCCCCGCCACCGCGAAACAGGCCTTGACCACCTTAAGCCTGTGAGTTCCTCCACACCACCACCGCCCTTTCTATGCCTTCTGCTATAGCCAAGCTCCAAATATCAATGCCAACCTCGGTCAGATGAACCCCGTCACTCCTCCAGAAATTCCCCAATCCTGACTCCAAATCCCTATGCCTCACGCAAATGCCCCCGTTCTTCGCCACAAAACGGGACACCGCCCGGTTAACTTTTATCCGAGCCTTATTGACTCTCTCCACCGATCTAGCTAACCGCCAATGCTTCCTTGGGACTATGTCCGACCACACTACCACCAACTTGGGATAAGATACCCACAAACACAACAAATCATGTTTGATATCCCGCACCAACTCACGAAAAGGGCGGACTCCTAAGTCATTCCCACCCACGTGCAACACTAAAACCTCCGGAACCCTATCGAGCCGCACATATGTCTGGAATTCCGCCAACACCCTGTTCCACGACATACCTCTAAACCCCAGCCAATGCACAACCGCATCCTGTCGCGGAATGCGCAACTGGCGACCATCCGGGCGGACGTCCGCCCTCAAAGCCCCCCAGTGCACGTACGAATGACCCATCAACCACACCAGACAAGGAGGCGAATCTGAAACGGAAAACACAGTTAGGCACCACCATATAACATTTGCAAGCATAACAACAAAATTACAACATATGGGGGCGGACATAAGACTTAAACCTTTTAGACTCCCAACGACCAATACGCCTCACCCCCTCATCATCCAACCCCCAGCGCCCTGCTTCCGTTGCTGCGCCAATCCGGAAGGAATGAGATGAATATGAGCCTGCTGCAACCCCAACCGCCGTCAAACATTTTTTAAAAACAGCTCCAAACTGAAACCTGGACAAGAACGACCCGTCCACATGACGTAACAAAGGCAAATCTGGAGACCCCCTGTTTTTTGTAAAACCCCGCATGCACTCTACTGGGCACATGACCGACCCCGGGAGAGCGAACAAAACTATCAGTTTTCCCTTCCCTAATTGGTCAGTTTTTGATCTACGCAACCATACCTCCAACCGATCTGCAAAAAAGGCACACCTCCCCAGATCTCAGCCCCCCTGCCTGTTTAGTACTTGGCGACACCAACTCACCTACTCTAAATGCTCCGAAGAACGCCAACGAGAAAGCCAACCGAAACAAATCCATTTCATCTGAAGAACGACATACCGATGCCAATGAACCGCCCAACAAGCCCAGCAAAGCAAACGACACCGGCCTTCTACTATCCGCCTCCACCCTACCTCTGCGCAACCCCTTCAAAGCCTGCGATACCAGAAATTCCTTCGATACATCCCGCAAGCCCCGCAACTTAAGCCCAAACGCCACCGCGGATATAAACCGGTTCACCTTCGCTACTGAAAACCCCCCCTCCCAGGCATCCCCTAACCAATACAAAAGTGCCACCAACCTGTCTCTATCCGTATTGACATCACCCAACTCTCTTACCCACTCCTCCCACTGCCTCCAACAAGCAGCATAAGCCCTCCACGTCGTGCGCGCCAAAGACCTTTGTAACAGCTGCTCTACGGGACCGATACCAGATCCCATAGATGATCCGGACACGCCAAACCGAGACGTTCCGCTCCCGGGGCCAATTCCCGAAACCGGTCCCACTGCGAGCGAGAAAGAGCATCAGCAACACAATTCCGTACACCCGGGACATGCACCGCCACCACCCACGCGTTCAGCGACAAACACACCAACACTAAATGTCGCAACAATTGAACTACCGGAGGAGAGGACGCCGTGATGTTATTAATGGCAAGCACCACCCCCATGTTGTCGCAGTAAAAACGGACCTTCTTATCCCTGAGCCTGTCCCCCCAAATGGTAGCCGCCACCACGATGGGAAACAGCTCGAGCAGGGCCAGATTCCGCGTCAATCCACTGGACACCCAGCTAGCCGGCCATTGACCTGCGCACCACGGACCCCCCCCGTAAGCTCCAAAGCCACCCGCCCCAGCCGCATCCGTGAAAATATTCAGATCACTCGTATCCTGCGCTGGGGCCATCCATAGCGAGCGACCATTGTACTGGCCCAAGAAGTCATCCCAAACCTGAAGATCAGCTCGGTGCTCCTCCTTGAGCCTCACAAAATGATGCGGCGCCCGCACTCCCGCCGTTGCCGCCGCCAACCTTCTACCAAACACCCTCCCCATCGGCATAATCCGGCAGGCGAAATTCAACTTCCCCAGCAGCGACTGAAGCTCCCTCAGCGACATTTTCTTCCTTCTACAAGCCCGTCGCACCTCCAGCCTCAAAGCACCCAACTTATCCGCCGGGAGCCGACACTCCATTGCCACCGAGTCAATTTCGATTCCCAAGAAAGAAATCGTCGCTACCGGGCCCTCCGTTTTTTCCGGCGCCAAAGGGATCCCAAAATCCCTCGCCACCTTCTGCAGGGCATGAAGCAAGTTACCGCAAACCGGCGAACCCCCCGGGCCAACGCACAAAAAATCATCTAAGTAATGGATCAACGAATCGACCCCGGATACTCCCCTCGTTACCCACTCCACGAAGCTACTAAACGCCTCGAAGTATGCACAAGAAAGAGAACACCCCATCGGAAGGCACCGATCCACGTAAAAGGCCCCATTCCAAAAACAACCCAACAGCCGTTGGCTTTCTGGGTGGACCGGCAACAACCTGAACGCCGCCTCGATGTCGGTTTTTGCTAGCAGCGCCCCCGGACCCGCAGCCCGCACTAACCCCACCGCCTTATCGAATGAGGTATAAACTACGGAACACAACTCGTGATCAATCCCGTCATTTACCGACGAACCTTTGGGATACGATAAATGTTGAATCAAACGAAACTTTCCGGGCTCGCGTTTAGGGACAATACCCAAAGGGGACACAACTAAATCTTTTACCGGCGACTCCACAAATGGCCCCGACATGCGCCCCAACGAAACTTCTTTTAACAACTTTTCCGACACGACTTCCGCATGCAAGTAAGCCGATTTTAAATTTCTCCGCGTAACCGGAACCTCATAAGGAGGCGGAGGAATAACAAAACCAACACTAAACCCTTCATAAAGCAACTTAGCTGCCGCCCTATCCGGATACTCATTTAGATAAGGGGCCATCCTTTCCACCCTCACCGGCGACACCCCCTTGACCAGCCCCGTGCTGGTTCCCGGACCTCTTTTTCCGCAGACATTTTGCCGCCCCGTGTGATGCACCATTACACTCGGAGCACACGTGCTTGAACTTGCACGTGGCCCCAAACTTGCACTGGCCTTCATTGAATTGCCAGCAAAACCCCGCCTTTCCCCCGCCGCTTGGTCCACTCTGACTAGTCTGGCCTCCCTGGCCACCGCTCCCGGGAAAGGGCTGCCTAACCGGAGCCGTAACCCGTAACCAGAGAGCAATATCCTTCTGGTCCCACCGAATCGCCGGCCGAACCGCCTTCCGCTGACGGAATTGCTCATCATATCGCAGCCACGCCTGACCCCCATACGCCCTATGAGCCTCCCCAATAGCATCAAAATAACAAAATAACGCCGAACAATTTTCCGGCGCCTTTTCCCCTATCACACTAGCCAATATGGCGAACGCCTGCGACCAATTAACGAACGTCTGCGGGATAAGCCTATACCGCCGCCGTTCCTCCTCGTCCTTTTTACTCTCATCCCGCTTGCTCTTATCCAAATTGAATTTAGCCAGCGGCAAGAGAGAAAAAATTTCAACGTATTCATCTTTCCAGATCCGATCACGCACCTCCTGCTTTAAATGCGCCCCCAACGGACCCTCAAAACAAACATACACCTCCCCCCGAGCACGATCGTCCATGCGCACTCGATCGCCGTCCTTCTGTGCCTCAGTCTGCACCGACACCGCGACCGCCTCTCTAACCGCCACCACAGGACGCGCCTGCAACGATCCCACGTCCCTGGGGCCTTCCCAAACTACCGCAGGGGACACTTCCGTTACAACCGGCGCCGCGGCCCTATCAAGGCGCCCCACCAGCTCCCGTAAGCAACCCACTAAATCTGCCAAACCCGCTCCGTCGCGTCCGCCCGCGCCACTACCGGCCCCCGATGCTATGCTAGCAGCCCCCCCGCCGACACCCGACATAAAAATCGCTGGATAAGACAATAATGGAGTTATACACTCACCGGGCTGCACAGGCGCTGTGTTCCCGTCAGCCGGACCATCCTGACCTCGACGATAGACGTCCAGTTCACCTTCCTCCAGTTCTTCTCTCGCCGACGACTGTCCCTCCCAACGACATCTTCGGAAAGGGGATGAGGACGCGCTGACCGATGGGCCGGCAACCTGCCGCCCGACCGCCGGGACCCAGACTTCCGACCGGACCTGTTGCCTCGACGTCGCTGCAGATCTAGTCGTCCGTCTAGACGATCCTGACGAAGCCTGCCCCCTGGCCGGAACATCACCATGCGGGGCGGCCGTACCTTGCTCTCGACATCTTCCATCTGATGGGGGAGGGGTGACAGGGAGCCCGGCCTGCGACTCCCTGCTTACCGCCGGACCCCGTCGCGGCCTGGGATTCCTGCCAGGACGCAGGGCCTGGGAAGGGGCGGTCCTCCCAGCTGCCTGGCCTGCAGCGTCCGGGATCGGGCTCCCTCTGCGACGCCGTGTCCGCGGGACTACCTCCGGACTAAGGCGCTCTGGAGGTCGGGACCGCCGAGAGGGACGGGTCGACACAGCCTGCATCGCCGTCACCCCTGCCACCGCTCTCTGCCTGCCCAGCGCAGGAGCGGTTGTTGCCGACTCCCCCCCCGCCGCCATAGCCATGCTCGTAGGGGGGCCGGGGGAGGGGAGCCTGTCCCTTACAACAGACCCCGAACGCCGTGCCCGACGTGGCGAAACGGCGTCCGGGATCCGCGTTAATGCAGCCACGGTCTCCTCCAGCCATCCGGGACCGTGGTGCACAGCAGCGGCGCGCAGCCGCTCTAAAATCAAGGCCTCTGCCATTACTAAAAAACCGGGCAACGGGGAGCTTTGCTTACTGTGTGTTACTCCTCCCGCTGCTTCCGGCTCAATGCCGAGAAACAGCGGGAAGCGCAGTAACGGCCCCCCCGCCCCCCTTAACTCCTCCCCGTCCCTCCTTCAGCTCCTTCAACTTTCCCTGACCTCGTAACATTAACCCTTTCCCTACCAGGACGGTCATGTCGGCTTCCCTTAAGCCTGCAGCTGCGTCCAGCCTCTTCTGGAGCCGCCATAATAGAAAGGTCTCTCTGCTCACTGGTTTGTAATAAGAAAACATTTTCTTTACTGTATTCTGCTTCACCCACAGATAAAAGCAAACATCAGACAGAGGGAAAAAGCCCAAATATCCTGGGATGATTTTATAGCCAGAACATCAAATTATGAAGCCCTAAAGGTAATTGTTCTTATAATGATGGAAATACAACTCTTGTCGGCAGCTTCCTCCAGGATTTCTCCTCTCGTGTCTACAATTGTAAAAGATAGTCCTTCATATAAATGTCACTAAGTAACAGCGCAAACGTGCACAGGAGTTCTGCTGAAGATGGAGCATAATCGAGTAGGTCCAGAGTATAAAGAAGGGTGAATTATCCACAGCTATTATCATAAACTTCTCTTATCTTGTTATAGAAAGCAAAACAACTCAAAGAAGACATCCTAGAGATCTCCAGACCTGAATACATGCCTCAGAAGGGTATTTACCATGCCACAGAGGTCTACGGCCCCAATACAACCGTAAGCTGAGCTGCCTCTGGTTTACCAGTGTGGGCAAAACCCAAGGATAGATCTCCCATTGGGCACAAGAGGCTCGGGTCTTATAGTGGGCAATGACGTCTGGTGGGAGGTGGTGCAGTCGTTTCTATTCACTACTTATACATACCTCCCAACTTTTGAATTCGGAAAAGAGGGACATTTTTAAGCCACGCCCCCTAACCACGCCCAATATTCCGCATAAACACATCAAATCACGGCCAGATCCTTCTGCAAATAACGCGCGCACATTCTCACTGCGGATCTCTAGACTGTCTGGATATCACAGATATTATGGATCCGGTTATATCGTCTTTGTGTTACTTTTCCTATCTTGGGTATAACATTTGCTCATCACGGCGGCAGCAGCTGCAGGACAAACCAAAACGCTGAGAACAATGAAAGTCAAGAGGGAGACCCTGTGGTGGATGACTTTTCAATTGACAGGTAGCAGAGTTACATGATGGGGATTTTTTTTTTCCAGTTGTGTAACTCTTCTACTAGTCAATGGAAAAATCATCCACCAGAGCCCCCCTGTAGATTGCTCCACACACAGCCCCATGTACATAGCGCCAGACACACCCCCCCTGTAAATTGCTCCACACACAGCCCCATGTACATAGCGCCAGACACACCCCCCCTGTAAATTGCTCCACACACAGCCCCACGTACATAGCGCCAGACACACCCCCCCCTGTAAATTGCTCCACACACAGCCCCCCTGTAGATTGCTCCACACACAGCCCCCTATAGATTGCTACACACACAGCCCCCCTGTAGATTGCTACACACACAGCCCCCTGTAGATTGCTACACACACAGCCCCCCTGTACATTGCTCCACACACAGCCCCGCTGTAGATTGCTACACACACAGCACCCCTGCAGATAGCTCCAGACACAGCCCCCCTGCAGATAGCTCCAGACACAGCCCCCCTGTAGATAGCTCCAGACACAGCCCCCCTGTAGATAGCTCCACACACAGCCCCCATGTAGATAGCTTCACACACAGCCCCCATGTACATAGCTCCACACACTCCCCCCCCCTGTAGGTAGCGCAACACAACCCCCTTATACTTTGTGCCACAATGCCGCCAGAGCGGAGAGCGCAGAGGTAGCCTACTGCTGCCACGCTCCGCTCTGCTTTGACGTCACTCAACGTCAGAAGAAGGCAGGAGTCTTGCAGCGGCGTTCTCACTGGTGTCGATGCCAGCCCGGGAGTGGACCAGTCCAGTCAGCTGACCGGTCACCTGACCGGTGAGGTCAGTTGACAGGTCAGGTGACTGGACCACTCCCGTGCCGGCATCGATCTCAGTGAGAACACCGCCGCAAGACTCCTGCCTTCTTCTGATCGCTGCAGTGCCCAGCGGGACATTTTGCAGACTTCCCGGGACGGCGGGACCCTGATTAGAAACCGGGACTGTCCCACCAGATCCGGGACGGTTGGGAGGTAGGCTTATTATATACATGTGCTGTAGCTCTATACTGTAAGTGCTGATAGAAGATACTTAGTTGTATTGCTCTGGGTCATCAGGTATTCATGGAGCGCTAGTGCTGCCTCTTATATTTACACTGACTAGAATTCACAAAGATCTGAGAATTGAAGCTCCATCATTGTTTGTGCAGGTGTCGTGTTGCCGGGTTTTTCATGTGGAGAGCACACCATCTAACCTTACAGGAGGTCCTCTAGCTGACACCTACTTCGCCTGTAAGAGGCTTCCAATCCGAGGAGGAGCCCTGCAGAAAATCAGAGGTCGAAGATCTTTAAAGTAATCAACAACCAGTAACCAAGAATAGTGCCTGCTCCTTCACCATCTATAGGAGCAAGTTACACGAGATTCCACTAAACATCCTTGAATCCGTTCTGTGTCATTGTCTTATTACATACAAATATTTATTTACACAGAGAGATAGAGAATCACAGCCCCAATGCTGTTTAAGCGTGGGAGCTGGTGACTATCGGGTAAGGTCCCCTTAAGGGATTTACCCAGCAGTCTGAGTTCCCAGGTTAGGTTGGGTTTAGCAGGGTGTAGGGTGGGCCATCCTCCCGGTGGGCCCTCCCACCCTTATAAATAGTGTTTCCCAGGGGAGTCACTTCCTCTTTGACTCCCCTCCGGACTTTGGCAGGAAAATTAGAGACTGTTCACCTACATACCTGGTAGAGTAGATATAGCTGATGCTGCATTGATAGCTCTCCTGAAGGAGAAGATCGATAGGGAAGGAGCTGGCTGGCTCTCTTCCCTGCTCGCTTCCAACCCTGGTCTGCCCGTCTGATGTGGCTGGGCTGGCAGAGAGTAGGCAAGCGTGGCCTGAGCGGCACTGCCGTCCCCCCTCCCGCCTGAGTCCTTCTCATGCTCTGCCTCGTCAGAGAGGCAGAGCGCCTTCTAGAAACTCCCAGGCGCTGTCTAACACCGCTCCGGCGGCGGGGGTTGCCGTACCACGTGACCGCTCTGCATTAGCTGCAGAGCGGCGTAGGGCCCAGCAGGGGATCGCAAGATCGCTTTCCCCTGCTGTTAGTATTAATAATGACGACAGTGGGGTGGCTCTGGAGGCTCCTAGGAAGTAACAAGTAGTAAAGCCGCCCGGCCGTTTAGCTAGGTGGTTTGGCCATGGTAAGGCTGCGCCAGTGCCACCCCCTGTCCTCCCACTGTGAGCACTGCACCACCGCACCTTAATTTAGGCACCCATAGGCAGCAAGCTCGACGGGGAGGGAGTGAGGTTGAGGTAGCTCCCCAGGATGAGCTAGGCTCTCAGGCCGCTAACAGCTCTGATCAGCTTTTTGATTGCGTGCCAGGCACGCCTACGTATGGCGCTCAGGTTCCCATTTCTGGCCAGCGTCATAGGACCCCGCAGTACATGCCGAGATGGGCCCCATGGTGGGCGTAGCTTTTCCCCATCTGTGGCTGAGTCCAGTCGCAAATTGGAAAATAGGCGTAGGAGGCGCAGTCGCTCCCCTGGGCGATCTCGTAGCGGGGCACGCCGGAGTGGTTATAGATGCCGTTCCAGGAGCAGATACAGTAGGAGACGTTCCCGCAGGGGCTTGTCTGGTCATCATTCCTCGTCGTCATCTGTCAGCAGTAGGGACAGTCGTTTTACGAGGTGTTCACATAGGAGCCAGAGACATGGGCGGAGCAGGCGGTCCCACGACTGGGGGCAGGAGACCATCTGCTGCTGCGGTTACCGTAGTTCCTCCGCTGCCTACCGTGCCGACTCCTGATGCACTAACCTCTATGCATCGGACTGGTGAGTTGTCCTGCGTTCCTGCTTGGGGTAAGGCCGCCGCTAGTGAAATGTTAGATGTGTTAAAATGCATGATGGCAAAATTGGAGGGTCCTAGCCCCTCGGTCCATCCTCCAGGGGCGCCTGTTGCACAGCCTGAGTTGGTCCTGGTAAATCCTGGTCTATTATTTAGTAACTCATATTTTTGCGGCGTGGCTCCCATGGGAACACATTTATCCTCGGAAACTAGAGAGAAAAATTGAGAAGTGTGAATTTGTTGCTTTATGGTCATTATTATCCCCGGAACAGTTAACGGTGGATAAGGAGAGAAGGTTTGAGAAAACGGATGATAAAAAGCCTAAAGTTGCAAAAACCTTTGGGAATTGGGTTCAAGCTTTTGCCATTTTAGCGAGTGTGTTTAGTAAAAAGCACCCAGACAGAGCTTTTGAGTTGTTTACGTATCTAGATACGATTTATTCAGCTTATAAATTACATGGCGACACGGAATGGTGGAGGTATGATGAAGAATTCAGACGACGTCTGGCGCTGAGGCCGGAAGTCGTCTGGTCTGCTAAAGCCACGGATGTTTGGATTCAACTAATGTGTTCTCAAAAGCCGTCTAACCCCTTTCAGAGACGCCCCTTAGCGCGCTGGCTCTTTAACGAGGGTCATTGCAGGTTCTTCGCCTCATGTAAATTTAAGCATGAATGTTCCTTCTGTGGTGGCTCACATACAGCCTTGCGCTGTTTTAATAAAGCTAAAATGCCTGCCAGACTCGTGTCTTCAGGTAAGCCAGAGGACACCAGTGAGCGTCCAAAAGATGCGCCCGTGGCTGGACAGGTATCAAAGGACAGAGGAGGCCGTAATGTTAACTATAGGTTTCACTGTCGGTTTTTATATTCCCCACGTTAGACAAGCTACTGTTGTTTTTTCAGCTAATCTGAAATCGGTTAGGGATTTTCCCTCAGTGGTACAGCAAAAACTGGATAAAGAGGGTAGCCTGGGCCGAGTGGCTGTCCCCTTCACCACTCCACCTTTGGAGAATCTTCGGATTTCTCCTTTGGGTGTAGTTCCCAAAAAAGAACCCGGCAAATATAGACTCCTACATCACTTGTCTTTCCCTGTGGGTGATTCAGTCAATGATGGCATACCTCGGGAGGAGGCGGTTGTGTCTTATATGACATTCTACTGGGCTGTTCAGGTGATTTTCGAAGGCGGGCCCTGGTGCCCTGTTGGCTAAGTCCGATATTGAATCCGCCTTCTCCCTGTACACCCTGACTGTTTTCATCTGCTTGGTTGTCAATTGGATGGTCTATATTATGTTGATCTTTGTTTGCCTATGGGTTGCTCCATATCTTGCCGTTATTTCGAGATGTTTAGCACCTTTCTGGAATGGGTGGTGAGATCGGAGTCTGGGAATTCTGCCCAATTGCTTTATCTCGACGATTTCTTGTTCGTCGGTCCAGTTGATTCACCGGTTTGTTTATCTACGTTAGAATGTTTTCGTTATTTCATGTCCCTCTTTTATGGGTAGAGTTTTTTTGCGTCGTCTATCGTTAGCGACGGCGGGAGTTAAGCAGCCTCATCATTTTGTGTGGTTGTCTGCAGCCTTGAAGGTTGATTTGCGGATGTGGAAAACTTTTTTGTCAGAGTATGACGGGCTCTCATGTTTTCCTGAACGGGAGAAGTGCAATTCTGATTTTGAAATGTTCACGGAAGCTGCCGGGTCTTTGGGTTATGGTGCGATTTTTGGTTCAAAATGGTGAGTCCACCATTGGCCCCGGGATTGGGTAGGAAGAGGCCTCACCAAAAATTTGACCCTGCTTGAGTTATTCCCAATCGTTGTGTCCCTGGAGATATTGGGCGGCGATATGCATAATAAACGGATATTGTTTTGGTCCGATAATGAGAGTACTGTCGTGGCAATTAATAAACTTACCTCAGGTTCTCCGCCAGTCCTGGCATTATTACGGCATCTTGTTTTTCTGTGTTTATCTTTTAATATGGTTGTTAAGGCACGTCATGTGCCTGGTGTATGTAACAAGATTGCTGATTCTTTCTCTTGTTTCCAGTAGCATCGTTTCAGGGACCTGCACCCTCTGGCGGACCTGGAGGGTTACCCATGCCCCTCTTTCCTTTGAGATCTGCCGGTGAACATTTTAATTCCATTGGTCCAGTCCTGGGTTGCTCCTGCGACTTGGAGAGGTCACGGTAAGGCTTGGCGTGAATGGTTATCTTGCGCGGAGGGTGATGTACCTCTTTCTCCTCAGAATTGCCATGGCATTACAGTCGCTTACTTGTCTTGGTTGCAGGATAAGGGTGTGTCCGCGGGAGTTGTTCAAAAGCGGTTGTCGGGTGTAGCTTTTGCGTTTAAGTTGTTGGGTTTGGCGGATGGCAATAAGAGTCCGGTTTTTTCTTTGGTACTACGGGGGAATGGAAAAAGGAAAAGTCATCGATTGATATGCGTAGGCCAATTTCCTTCTCTCTCCTGCAGCGGCTAGTAGATAGCATAGCGCTGACCTGCACGTCCTCGTATGAGATTTTATTGTTTCAACGTGCTTTTATGTTAGCTCTCTTTGGCGCTTTGCGTATAGGTGAGTTAGTTTCCCCTTCGCGTGTTCAGGTAGCGGGCCTTCTTAGTGAGGATGTTGTGCTGCTGCATGATTCGGTTAGAGTTAGGGTTAGTCGGTCAAAAATGGATATATATGGGCAGGTTGTCCATTTTTAAGCTTCCTTCCTCCTTGTGGACGTTATCTCGAGGTATGTTGCTGTTCGTCCCTATGTGCTGTTCGTCCCATAGGTCCTTGTTTTTTGCTCCACGGCGATGGTACACCTCTTACGAAGTTTCCGTTTACGAATGTTTTAAAAAAAATGTTTGGGCCTCGCTGGAGTTAATCCGTCTGAATTTGGTACCCACTCGTTCCGCATTGGCACGGCGACGGTAGCAGAGGCTGGGGGTATGTCAGATTCGGAGGTTAAAAGGTTGGGTCGTTGGCGATATGTTCGTCCTCATCTGTTGGCTTGATAATTGTTTTTCTTTTCTTTTCTTTCAGGTTTCAAGAGGCCTCTTGTGTGGCTGCTGGGCCATTCCTACATTTATTGGGCCGCACAACGGGCTTTATATCAGCCTGGGGGTACCAATCTTGGTTTCCTTCAAGCAGAGGTTGCTTGGAAAGGTTTTAGGGGACTTAAATAGCTCCAGGTTCTCCCTAAAGTTTTTGCCTTGAGCAAAGTTACGCACGGGCCTACGGTTTTGGTGGTGCATGCGGGAGGAAATTACTTCTGCTCGGTTAGAGTGGCTGAGCTCATTTCGGTTATCAGGGCTGATTTGGATCGCTTTTCCACGTTTTTTCCCTGAATTGATCATAGTGTGGTCAGAAATAGTCCCCAGAGTTCTTTGGAATGGTGCTCGCAAACCATTCAGCCATAGAAAGAGCAAGACGTATGATCAACATGCGGGTGTCTCGTCATGTTCGGTCCAAAGGCGGGGTAGTGATACGTCATCGCCAGTTGGAGGGGGATAACAAGGGTTTAGTGCTGCAGGATGGTGTCCACTTAAATGACATCGGTCTGGACATCTTCTTGTCAGGTCTTCAGAATGCGATTGATAGGGCGCTTTTTCTTTTGGCTGTTGGGGGTAGGAGCTCGGTATAGGGGTACACCTCACCCCCTGTGGCGGGACCTTGTCCGTTCAGGCTAGGGTCTATGGGAGAACAGTAACCTGCCGTATCAACAAAGACGTGCCCACCGCGTCAGCGGTGGCGGGGAACGCGAGGTGACGGTATTTGCAGCAAGATCAAAATCTTCCGGTGTTAGCTGCGGACAAGGTTTTTTCCTCCATGCTTTAATAAAGCTGTGGCCTACCCCCACTTTTATACCCACGCTGAGTCTCCTGTGTCATTTATTTTAGTTTGGGAAGACAGCACGTTTTTATTAATATCCTGGTAGTCTCACAGCCCCCATGCTGTTTAAGCATGGAAGCTGGTGACTATCGGATATGGTCCCCTTAAGGGATTTACCCAGCAGTCTGAGTGCCCAGGTTGGGTGGGGTTTAGCAGGGTGTAGGGTAGGCCGCTAGGCCCTCCCACCCTTATAAATAGTTTTTCCCAGGGGAGTCACTTCCTCTTTGACTCCCCACCGGACTTTGGAAGGAAAATTTAGTTTGGGAAGACAGCCCGTTTTTATTAATATCCCGGTAGTCAAAGGCGGGATGGGATTTGTGTATTAATGATCTCATTACTATTGTATCAATTTGTAATCTATATCTTCTACCTAATAAAATAGTAGAAAATCTGTGGAGCTGCAATATTTTATCAGTAAATTCCTTCCGGTGCATCAGAGCATTTTGCAAAGGCTGACTCTGTCCCTCATAGATGCCTTATGGGTAAATTTAGGTCTATATGTTTAGAAAGTATAGTTTGTAACTGGATTGAAAACTTGCTCAAGGAAGCACCTCTGGGACCCGCACCTGTCTCTAGAACGGGGCTCCTGATGCTTGTGATTTCCAACCAAAATAAGAAAACAGCGTAGGTCGCTGAGCTACGCTGTTTCCGTAACTCCGAATGTAGTAAATGGCAATTACGGAAACCGCGTAGAATGCGAGTTACGCTGTTTCCGTAACTACTATTCAGTTCTATGGGACTTACGGAAACAGTGTAGCTCAGCGAGCTACGCTGTTTTCTTATATGGTCATAAATCGCAAGCATCAGCGGGAACACAGAGAGGTAGAACGAAATCACAAGCATCAGCAGGAACACAGAGAGGTAGAATGAAATCATAAGCATCAGCGGGAACACAGAGAGGTAGAATGAAATCATAAGCATCAGCGGGAACACAGAGAGGTAGACCGTGGTTTAAGGTGCTAGAGATATGTGGGACCTGCATCTGACATTTATGGCTTATCCTGTGGATATGTCAAATGTTCCTGATGAGAAAACCCCTTTTTAGCGGGCTTACCTGTTCCCGTAACTTCCACAGAAATGAATGGAGATGCACATTCACAGCAGCATTCGTTTTACGCCCGGATGCGGTGGCTGCCTACCGAATGGGACGGGAGTCGGGTGACCCCTATTCTGGAGATAGATGCGGGTCTTAGATTTGGGACCAGTGCCTATCAGACATTTATGGCATATCCTGTGTTGGGAATAACCCACTTATTTCATTCATTTGTAGAGGCATTATATAATCACCAGTGGTTCTCTATTACAGTTCATAGATTTCGAGGTTCCCATATAAAAATAAACTAAACAGAACCACAATGTAATATGTTGTGAATATAATATGGCTGCACTTTTAACAGTTCCTGTGTGGAGTATTGTAGCTCTGTCAACAGTAGAGCCCGAGCATCTATCTGCTATCAGGGGTCAGAGCTCATCCACACGGTCCTATTTTGGATCCATAATACTGCTATGGACCGACACTGCACCTCTGCGTGGCTCCAATCTTATATGGACACACAAAAGGATTTCACATTAATCTGCAAAAAAACAACAACACATTGTTTTGCATGCTTCATCAATTATCAGTATCGAGGTAGTCCGGGGAAGAACACCGCGCCTCACAGACACTATATGGCATCACACAAAGTGCCTTTAGCTCTATAAGATGGTCCTTTATGGACTCCATGTACTGCCATGCAGTGTCTTTGCACTCGGCTTTGCATGTGGTTGAGTTCTGAATGTAACATCTACACTATAAGGGCTCGTCCACACGCAGCGGAATTGCATATGTTCCGTCCGGGATTGTGGACGGAAAATACGCAGCAGAATACAGTAGCAGTAAAGTCATCCACCGCAGCAGGTCAATTAATGCTGTGGAAAGTGGACTAAATTGCTGCGTTTTTCAGAGATGTCACCATCTCCCAGCATTGAGAAAAACGCAGCAAAATCTGCACCATTTTCTGCAGTCAAAACTGCAGGAAATGGTGCGTTTTTGCCATAGCGCAAAGTCTGGCACTTTCAACGGAATTGCTGCAGAAATTTGCAGCTTTTCCGTTACGTGTGGACAAGCCCTAAGGCCAAAAGTATGTGGACACCCATCCTAATTATTGCGTTCAGGTCTTTCAGCCACACGCATTGCAAATAGGTTCATAAAATCATGCACACAGCCATACAACCTCCACTGACAAACATTGCTAGTAGTATGGGTCGTACTGAAGAGATCAGTGCCTTTAAATGTGGCCCTGTCATAGGATGTCTTCTTTGCGACAAGTCAGTTTGTGAAACTTCTGATCTGCTAGATCTGTCCGGTCACCGGTAAGGGTATGTTCACATGGGCTATTTCCAGCCGTTTTTCAGGTTTGTAAACACCCTGAGAAACAGCTGAAAAATCGGAAGCAGAACACCTCCAAACATCTGCCTATTGATTTTAATGGGAAATACGGCATTTTGTGCCGACTGGGCTTTTTTTTTTACACCTAGTTTTCCAAAAACGGCACGTAAATATACGCCCGCGAAAAAAGTGCATGTCACAGTTGGGACGTTTTTGGAGACGTTTTTCTTTGACTCTATAAAAAAACAGCTTAAAAAACGGCCGTAAAAAACTGCGCAAAACGCGAGTTGCTAAAAAAAAAAAAAAAAAACAGCTGAAAATCATAAGCCATTTTCCCTTGAAAACAGCTCCGTATTTTCAGCCGTTTTTTGTTAAGCGTGTGAACATACCCTAAGGGTATGTGCACACACACTAATTACGTCCGTAATTGACGGACGTATTTCGGCCGCAAGTCCCGGACCGAACACAGTGCAAGGAGCCGGGCTCCTAGCATCATACTTATGTACGACGCTAGGAGTCCCTGCCTTGCTGCAGGACAACTGTCCCGTAGTATAATCATGTTTACAGTACGGGACAGTTGTCCGGCAGCGAGGCAGGGACTCCTAGCGTCGTACATAAGTATGATGCTAGGAGCCCGGCTCCCTGCACTGTGTTCGGTCCGGGACTTGCGGCCGAAATACGTCCGTCAATTACGGACGTAATTAGTGTGTGTGCACATACCCTAAGTGTTATTATTGTGAAGTGGAAGCATTTAGGAGTAACAACAGCTCAGCCATGAAGCGGTAGACCAGGCAAACACAGATTGGGGCTACCAAGTGCTTGAGTGCATGGTGCAAAAAAATAAATCTATCCCCTGTTGTATCAGTCACTATAGAGCTCCACACTAGCTCTGGAAGTGACATCAGCACCAGGACTGTGCGATCAGAGCTTCATGAAATTGGCTTACATGGCCGCTGCACACAAGCTTGAAATCACCATGCACAATGCCAAGTGTCGGCTGGAGTGGTGTAAAGCGCGTCGTCACTGGACTATGGAGCAGCGTGTTCTCTGCAGTGATGAATCACGTGAGGAGTTCAGTGCGGAGGAACTCAAGTGGCTGCACAGAGTCCTGACCTCAACCACATCCAACACCTTTGGGATGAATTGGAACAGCAATTGCGAGCCCAGACCATCTCCCCCAACATCAGTGTCTGACCTCACAAATGCTCTTCTGGATGAATGGGCACAAATTACCACAGAAACGCCAAAATCTTATAGAAAGTCTTCCCAGAAGAGTGTAAGCTCCATATTAACGCATATGGTTTTGGATTGGGTTGTCCCACAAGCTCATATAAGTGTGAGGGTCAGGTGTCCACATATTTTTGGACATACGGTGTATCTGATATCAGCCCTAAATTTGCCAGATGTGTTAGGATCATGTTGCTTTGCTGTACCTGACAGACATTCCTTCACTAGTCTTCTGTAGCATGGGTTTTGTTCAACTCACAACATAAACTTCTTTGGCACAAGTTCTTTTCATTATATAAAGAATAAAATGTATTTGCTGAAATTATAAAACCTGTCAAATACAAATGTAAAAAACACCAAGGACACGTTAATAGAATAAATATATTTTATTAGGTTTATAACATCAGTATAACACGTATATGGTGTCCCCCGACTTTAATAAATCGATGTAACTGGTTTTGTCCTTCACCTTCAGCATCTCCTGCCCACAGGTTCAGTAACCGTCATTGTAGGATATATACTGTAAGTATGCGGATACCTGCAGGGGAATATACTGATGAAGAGGAGCGTTACTTCAGAAATGTTATATTGTTATGCAGGTAATGGAAAGATAAAGGACGGCAGGAAGTTTTACCTCTCATCTGGGTGAAGAAGAAGCCGTTTTAAGAAAATCTCAACTTTTGTGGAGACATTTGCTTTAATAT
Source organism: Rhinoderma darwinii (assembly GCF_050947455.1). Lineage (NCBI taxonomy): Eukaryota > Metazoa > Chordata > Amphibia > Anura > Rhinodermatidae > Rhinoderma > Rhinoderma darwinii. Next base: position 324,232,795 of record NC_134691.1, read on the forward strand.
CTAATACCTCCGGAGGTCTAAGATGGTTAATGCCCGTTGCACACGACCGACTGCCACATGGGTTATTATTCACTGCATTTGAGTGGCAAGTTATCGTTGTCACAGACCCATTCACTTTAGCAGATGAATCGGGTCCGTGAAATCAGACCCGACTCCGATTTGCGGAACCATAGAATATGTCCTATCTTATCACGGATGGGACCCGGCAAGGCTCACACTATCGGGTGCATGAGGGATGAACAACTAAAACTTCTGATGGTTTAGTATGGTGAAGGAGTTGTCGCTTTCAGGTTGCTGCAATGCAGATGTCTTTTAGTGTCAATATTAAAGCTCCAGCATCCAGACCTCTCAACTTAACTGAACTTATAGAACTATAAAATGACAATGTGATCCACGTTTTGTTCAGTTGATTTGCTGCTTGGGTTGCGTAACGTAAATTCAGTCCCGTTCAACAAGGGGATGTCGAGGTGATGTGGCCATAATACAGACACCTGAAAGCAGCCTTAAAGTGTAGCTAAACGTTTGACAAACTTCTGACATGTCTTAGTGACATGTCAGAAGTTTGGATTGGTGGGGGTCCGAGCACTGAGACCCCCATCAATCGCTAGAATGAAGCAGCTGAAGCCCTCGTGTGAGCGCTCAGCGGCTTCGTGTCTGTTTAGCTTTTTCCGGAAAGCCGATGTATCGGAGTGCGGGCTCATAGACTTTCTATTGAGTCTGTACACAGATACATTTATTTCCGTAAAAAGTCGAACAGACACGAAGCCGCTGAGCGCTCACACGAATTCTTCAGCTGCTTCATTCTAGCGATTGGTGGGGGTCTCAGTGCTCGGACCCCCAGCAATCCAAACTTCTGACATGTCACTATGACATGTCAGAAGTTTGTCAAACGTTTAGCTACACTTTAAAGGGGTATTTCCAAAACCATAAATTATTACCGTCCCCTTCATATAGCCATAGAGTTGAAGAAGTTATTCCATGTATTATTTTTATACCAAAAGTCCAGAAATGCTGTTAAAAACTGTTTGCAATCTTTCTGGCAAAAAAATAAATAAAAAAATACCTTTCTCAACTTTTCATCTTCCCTGTGTCCCCGTCCACCACCCCGATGCTGCTGCTGATCTGTGCTGCTGGGGGCGGGCTCTGAGCAGAATCATTCTCCTCCCTCTGGCAGCGGAGCATATAGTCCCCTTCTTTCCGTGTAAATAAGTAACATGGTATCCAGATTAGTGAGCTAAGCGGGCATGTGCAGGGTTCAGATCTGCTGTCAGGATGTAGGGCTTTACAATCCTAACAATCGGAGGAGTCTCCTCAGCTATACTATCATGCTATTGAAGAGGCTCTGCTCCTTCCCTGACAAGCAGGGCAGAAATCTATTTTGATTGGCGGCCCTGCAGTGAACAGAAGATCACAATGCAGATACCTGGCTGTGGTGAGAGTGACTGAGTATGCATGTCCAACAGCACTCCGCTATTAATGAACGTGCACATTGCTATAAACTTTGAACACCATGTGGCGCTATACTATGTGAGTAAATGTATATTTTTTTAACAGCATGTAAATGGGAAAATTATTTTTTATGATCTATAGAATAAATATATTTAATGGTGGGACAACCCCTTTAAAGTGGTTTTCCACTACCGGACAACTGATACCTATCCACCAGATAGGTTATCAGTATATGATTGGTGGTGGTCCGACACCCGGAGCCTGCACCAATCAGCTGCTCCGGTGGCCTGCGGGCACCAGATGTCATTGCACACTATGCAGTGTTCGCAGCCGGCTCCGTACATAGCATAGCGGCCGTGCTGCAGAACTTCAGTTCTGCTCCTATTGACTTGAATACTGCATCTCGGCCGCTATTCCGTGACCGAAGCTAACTGCGTCCGCCATGGATGTCCGGTGCCCGGAGTGACCAGAGCACGTGATCGATGCGGGGTCCAGGTGTCGAACCCCCACCGATCATATACTGATGACCTATCCTGTGGTCATCAGTTGTCCGGTAGTGGAAAAACCCCTTCAAATGTTACAATTCTGTCTGACTGTACCTGCCACAAGGGGGCGCTCACTGCATTCAGATTTATACAACTCCCACTGAACTTGATAATTGCTATAAATCTATATGCAGCAAGCTCCTAGTGGCGAGTCCTAGTGTCTATTAAACATGCGGGTGTTCAGGGTCGATATGTCCTAAAACGGAGAACCCCAGAAGCCAATGTGTTAACATAATAATAAAAAAACAACAACCATACTATCTACTCTTCCATTGTCTGTCTGATCCAAATCTTTATTACATGATTTCACGTAACTGGTGTATAATAACATATTACACACCAGGAAAGTCCAAGTCTAATGTAACTGCATGAGGAGCAGCAGGTTTCTACAGAGTCCTGTCGCTATAGCAACGAATGTTTGTGTTTTGCCGAGCAGGACTCCCGGGAAGGAGCTGCATAGATCATAGGCGGCATCCCTGACCTCACCTTCCCAGCAATGCCGGCAGCTCAGGAGGTCGCAGCTGCCCGGGCACCGGTACAAGCCAACAGCATGACCCTGACGGAAGCACCGGGGTCAGGAAACGGCAAACAAAGCGGGCGCCCAGTGGTGAGGCTGCTGGTGACGGATACTGACCTGGTACAGAAAGAGGTAATTGTCATGACACCCCCCAGCCAGGGGTGGCGATGTACTTACATTTCCCTCATGCAAGCCAGCGTCCGGGATTGGCCTGCAGCATTTGCTATATAGAATGCAAGACTGCCACACGGGGCCGGGACCTCCACTGCCGCGTCTGTAACCATAGAGATCTGCTTAGTGTGCGGTCTGAGAGGCTGGAGCGGCCTCTAGTGTTGTTCCTAGAGCTAACACTAGAGGTGAGATAGTCTGTAGAAAAGGAGACGCAATAAGTCCGCGTTCTACGGCTTCGCCTATTGGACGGATTTTATAGTCACTTATATACACTGCGTGGTTAGAGGGCATTCGGCGCCATTTTTAATTGGTGTGAACGCCAAGTATAATCAAAGTGAGCAATCACCTCAGATTGTGGAAGTATTATAAATATGGTGTGACCATAAGACGTGGAAGATGTGGAATAAAGGCACCTCACACACTAAATATGCATCTTTGTAAAATTCCTTTAAGGGCTTATGACAACCCTCTTACAGACATTGGTGGCATATCAGATATCGCTAGGCTATGCCACCCATGTCTTATTGGCGGGGGTCCAACCACTGTGACCCCGCCAATTGCTCCATTCACGTGGCAGCACTGCTAGGAAATTGCTGTTCCATTTTGTCTCCTGTCAGTTCCAGGGAGCGGCCATTGTGTTGTCTATAACTTTCAAGCGAATGCAGCTGAGCGTGCCAGACACAACCCCAGGAGCGAATCATTAAACCGGACATAGATTAACTTTTCATTCTACAGTGATCTAATTGTGATCCAGTTAAAAAACGAGAGGTCCTGATGCTGTGTCCGTTATATGGACGCTAAAAATGTACCACACTGGCCTTCTGAAAGGGTTATTCCCGCCTGAAACATTTGATATGCCATAAATGTCAGATAGATGCGGGTCCCGCCTCTGGGACCCGAACCTATCTCTAGAACTCCGTTCTACATTTCTCGGCTCCCGCTGCCTCCCGGCCACTTCCTAATTATATGGTCGGGAACTACGAAAATAGCTAAGCTGTTTCTGTTGCTCCAATAGACGTGAATGGCAGTTACGGAAGCAGCGTAGCACGCAAGCTGCACTGTTTCCGTAACCGCCATTCACTTCTATGGGAGTTACGGAAACATGGTCGGAAATTTAGGGAACCGAGAAAGGTATAACGGGGTTTAGGGGGCCCCGTTCTAGAGATAGGTGCGGGTCCCAGAGGCAGGACCCGCATCTTTCTGACATTTATGGCATATCCTGTGGATATGTCCTGAATGTCTCTGATGGGAAAACACCTTTAAATAGATTTGGTGCATTTTATGACAACTCTCAGCCACGCTCCAGTTGCAGTTGACTCAGGTGACGCCATTATTTAGTGATGAAACGCATGCTGGGAGAGAGGAAAGGGCACATGTACAAAGTTGCGCACACCCAATAACAAAATAATACAATACAATAGCCGTATAAATGTATGATGTGCAACTACTAAACCTGGAAGGTAACCACATGCTGAACCACACCAAAATACAAAGTGCAAGGGTATTTTCACACGCAAACTCAAAAACGTCTGAAAATACGAAGTTGTTTTCAAGTGAACAGCTCCTGATTTTCAGATGTTTTTCTAGCAATAAAAACTTAGAATAGGAAAAGGGGGGGGGAGGATCCTCCAGCTCACCGTTTGTTGTGTCTGTGAGTAGACAGCGCCCGGAATCCCGCACGGCCAGCGGCTAATAACAGGAGAAGAAGTAGCACCAAAATCCAGCGCTTGTGGTACATAAAAGGAACAGACGTTCCACTTTTATTAATAGTAGATCAGGTTTGAAATGACAAAGTAATGAATGATGTAGCAGAGTACAGAGGTGAGTGGAAGGTGAAGGATCAAAAGTTTCCGACACGTCTTGTGGTCCTACTTCTTCTCCTGTTTTTGTAGCAACTCGCGTTTTTCGCTGCGTATTTTACGGCCGTTTTTGGAGCTGTTTTTCAATGGAGTCAATGAAAAACGGCTCCAAAAACGTCCCAAGAAATGACCTGCACTTCTTGTGAAGCGGCGTATTTTTACGCGCCATATTTTGAAAACGACGTGTAAAATTAAGCCTCGTGGGAATAGAACATCCTAAATCCCATTGCAAGCATTGGGCAGATCTTTGGAGGCATAATGGAGCCGTTTTTTCAGGCATAATTCGAGGTGTAAACGGCCTGAGTTACGTCTGAAACCACTGCGTGTGAACATACCCCAGGAGAGCAAGATACTATCGTGTTTCCCCGATAGTAAGACACCCCCGATTGTAAGACGTATCGGGGGTTTCAGGGGGGTCGGCTAATATAAGCCGTACCCCGAAAGTAAGACATATGTCTTACTTTCGGGGAAACACGGGGGTATTGCCGCCTCCTGCCCACTTCCGCGCCGCCCCCCTCTCCATACGTCACCGCGCCGTCCCCTGCACTTGTCAATGCCGCCTCCTGCTTAAAATACGGTAATGCACACAGTATTAATCATACATCAGTAAAACATACACACTGGCATACTGGGGTATCATCTGCTGTATGTAACCCAGTGGGTATCAGCAGGTGTAACACTGGATTAAATACAGCAGGTGGTACTGTATCACACTGGGTTAGATACAGGTATAGGTACAGGTTTGCACTTTGCTGTGCCCACATGAGCTGTTTGACGGCTTAGGACGCGCCTATGCAAATTTACTCGGGCACGTCCCTACTCCAAAGAAACCTCCCCCCCCCCCCCCCCCCCCCGCCCGTCACAGAAGGTAAAATGCATATAAACTAAAAAAACACATTTTACACAGTTTTTTTAGCTGTCAGTGCCCCTTTAACTGCGGGATGCGGACGGTTAGAGCGGGATGAGCGGAGGGATGTGGAGGCCGCGGGAGCAGCAGTAATGTTTTCCGTGGTCCATCAGGACCATGGACAACATACAAAAACACGCTGTGTGGGATACTGTATGGAGCTGTAACCCTATGGGAGGCTATGTGGGATACTGTATGGGGCTGTAACCCTATGGGAGACTGTGATACGGAACCACAAGCAGTGCTTATACCGTATGCTACCGTATATTTTTGCCCCTAGACATGAGCGCTTCCGATTCCAGTGGTAAAAGGAAGAGTTACACCGTGGAGTATAAAAAAGCGATTGTCGAAGAATCTTGGGGCAAAAATGTAGTGCAGTTCTGCAAGGAGAAAATGTTGGATCACCGACTGGTCCAAAAATGGCGTGCAGAATACACTAACCTGAGTGAAAAAGTGGAGAGCGGAATGGCTAAAAAGCGCAAGATTGGATGTGGTCGGCAACCAATGTATACAGAGCTGGAAAGCCTGGTCTCTGAGTGGGTTGCAGACAGGAGAGCAAAGACATTGGTGGTGACCAGGGCTCAGATTCAGGAATATGCACTTGCAGTGTCGCCACAGTTTGACATTTCCCCTGAACAATTCAAGGCATCACAGCACTGGGTGGATAACTTTCTTGAACGCAATGACCTGTCTTTGAGAAGATCCACAACCCTCTTTAGGTTGGAAGATGCTGAGATTGTTAAACGTGCATTAGCCTACAAGAAGTTTGTGGATGACATTGACTTCTCTAAATACAGTTTTTGCAACATGATCGCCATGGATGAAACTGCCGTGTTCATGGGCCAAGCAGCTCAAACCACCATTGATCAACGAGGTGCCTCCTCAGTGTACGTTCCCTCCACCGCTTATGAAAGTGCACGTGTCACCTGCATTTTGACCATTTGTCTGGATGGCACTAAAGCAACACCGCTACTCATTGCAAAGGGCAAGAAGGAGAAGATTGAGCGGGTTTCTGGCATTTATGTGCTGGAAACTGAAAAAGCCTGGGCCACACAAGATGTTATAAGAAAGTGGCTTGATTTAATGCTGCCGCTTGTAATGCGCGGGAACAAAAGAGGGATGCTGATCTGGGATGCAGCCAGCACACACCGCGCCAAAACCATGAAAAACTTCCTTCATGAGCGGAGAATCGACCAAATCATGATTCCTGCAGGGATGACGGCTTATCTTCAGACTCTCGATATCGCCATTAACAAGCCGTTCAAGGACTATCTGCGTGTGGAAATCAATGACTACATTGAAAACCGAATGGAGAGAAATGTACGTGGGAACTTTGTGAAGCCCAGACTGCCAGAGATTGTTAACTGGGTGAAGAATTCTTGGAATAAGATCACTAACACCTGCGTTGCAAATGCACTGCGGGCTGGCTACCTGGACAAAGCCTGCTCATTTCAGGACAGTGCCGTTGCTACCCATGAGAAATATGGGCCAATGATTCGGCAAGAAATGTCGTCCCGAGAGTCCCAAGAAAATCCACAGGAACCTAAGAGTGTGGATGTTTATGATGATATTCCTGAGGATGATGACATGGTTGTCATGGAATAAATCTGTTTTATCTTCCAGTATTCCACTGTTCGTTCTTACCATTTTTCATTGTTTTACATGTTATGCAATGTTGTAACAAGACATTCTTGGCACTTCCTTTTATAAAACTGTTTTGTGGTGAATACAATACTGTTCAGGTTGTTAATAAATGTTAATTTTATGGTTAAAACAAAAAATTCGACAATTTTTTTCCAATATAAGACATACCCCGAAAGTAAGACATAGTGGGGCTTTTGGGGATAAAAAGAAAGTAAGACACTGTCTTACTTTCGGGGAAACACGGTATCTATACCCCAATGAGGGGAAACTATAGCCTCACAAATATGAAAATATATACATATATTTGCTTGGTGAACCGATCTGCAATAGGCGGGTACAGCACTGACCACTCGTCGTCACAAGCAGTGCGGTCCTAGGCACAAAAAGCGGATGCTATTGGATCTAAAGAGAAATGATCATGAGAAAGAAAATGGATACATGACCCAAATAGGCCGTGGAATAAGGACAGACGGCCCCACGCGTATCCCTGTCTCTGGGTGCAGCTTCGTCCGCAAATATATATATATTTTCCTACTTGTGTGGCTATAGTTTCCCCTCATTGGGGTATAGATAGTATCTTGCACTTTGTATTCTTGTGTGGTTCAGCATGTGGTTACCTTCCAGGTTTACTAGTTGCACATAATACATTTATACGGCCATTGTATTGTATTCTTTTGATATTGGTTCATATTGTCCGATTTGGAATCCTATTTGAGATTTCGGTCTGTGCTTTGCTTCCTGTTTCACTTTTACAGGTTTGCTGATTCTCTCTGTTTTTTTTTTTTTAAATGGTTTTATATTTTGTATTTAGTGTATAATAAAGTTTGGTCTTTTCATTCCTGTTTTTTCGTATCCCTTTCTTATTATTTTGGGTGTGCGCAATTCTGTACATGTGCCTTTTCCTCTCTCCCAGTATGCATATTTTTTGCATGTTACTGCAGCACCCCATATAGATTTCTTTCATACATAGTGGTGCCTATACGTCCCCATCTTTTCCAATTTAGTGATTAAATGGGATTATGTCCTTTTTTGTCTATCTTAAGTACTACTACTAAAAATTAGATTTGAACACAAGGAAAGAAAAAAAAATGTCAAGTGTGTTTGCATGTCATTATACACCTTTAAGTAAAAAAAAAGAAACAATATTAAAAAATAAACAATATATATATACATATGTGTATATAGATAGATAGATACATAGATAGATATATATATATATACACAGATATTTATATAGATATATACAGGCACAAATCGTTCTTAATTTGTGACGTTCTATTATTATTTATGTTGCTTTTCTTTTTATTTCAGGCAGTGCAGTTTAAACCCATGGATTTAGATCGCGTAGTTAAATTGTTTGAAGATCCATTCTCTGTAAGTCGCTTTGTGATAATTTTTTCTCCTTTCTTGTTACTTTTTATATACAGTCAGCTCCGGATCAAGGCCTGCGTAGTGAAAAAAAATGATTGCCAGAGCAATTACAAAAAGGATAAAGACAGCGAGGGAGGCTCATCAGTATTTTTACAGCATTTTTGAAAAATGGTGTATATTTATGAAGCCCCTGCGTCACTTTTTCCAACACATACAAATATGGCAGCAAAAATGGGGAAAAAAAAGCACCACTCATTTACTAAAAATTTATGACACTTTTCTTTCTAGGAAAGATTTTGGTTAATCTGCTGGGAAATAGACTGGCGCACCATTAGCACGGTGTGCCAGTAATAAACCTCCCCCGCTAGAGACCATACTGTAACTTTGCGTGCCTCTGATTTTATACAGCGGCACATGGAGGGTTTTTTTCTCACAAATTTCATAGGAATCTGTGAAAAAAAAGAAATGTTGTGCTCCAACGTATGCTGTATTATGCAGTCATTCTACCCTAGAATACTGTACCTGACTGAGGAATCATCTGGCAGCTCAATGAGTGGCGGCCGATTTGTTAAAGGCTAAGTGCACGTTTGACATAGTGGTGGTTTTTTTTTAAATAAAATTGTGCATCAGTGTGATATTTACAGCAAGGCAAGCGTAATCTTGTTTTAAATGACAGGTTACATCGTAATCTCGCGAGATTATGCTTGCTTGCTGTAAATATCACACAGACGCTACAGAAGTATCAGGATTCTGAATAGACATCACGTCCTGGCTGGAGGTAATGTATATTCACTGTCAGGACACTTGAGTAACGTTATAGTGTGTTTATGTGGCAGCACATAGTGATATAGCTATATCGCTATGTGCAGAATAAATGAATGGAGAGAAGTGTATGACGCTGATTGGTCACTGATTGGTCAGCGTCATACACTCCTCTCCACGACGCCCACTTGGCCAAAAAGTAAAACACGCCCAGTTGTCCATTGAGAAACTCATTAGCAAAAATGATCATTTTTCTAAATAAAAAAACTGCTGTAATCTACATTACAGCGCCGATCACATCATGTACAATATAGGGCACTTATAATGTGGTGACAGAGCCTCTTTAACACCTCAGCGGAAAGACAAACGGAAACCTCAGCTTCCTTTTCCCTCACCATTGAACTCCATGGTGACGGAAACCTAGCTAATGGTTTCCCTCTGTCACCGTTGAGACAAGGTTCCGTCATTTTGACAGAATCAATAGCATCGTCGACTGCGCTATTGGTTCTGTCAAGAACAACGGAACCTTGTCTCAACGGTGACAGAAGTACATATCTGTATAATTTTGTTTGGTATACAGATGTATATGCCTGTATATTTGGTGAGAATTTAGCCATATAGGGACCCTTCCGGTTCTCCATCAAAATTTTAGCACTATGTCTTCCAGTACTGACGTCATTAGTGCTGGTCCACCTGAGAGCATTCCCAAAGCACAGTGTGCATAGAGTAGACTGAGAAGTTGGTGGCCATTTTGGATGGATGAAGGCTGGATCGGGAATCGGCTAAAAAGGAGGGCACCAAATACATTAAGTATACATTCCCCATTTATGTAACATTTTATGGAAAACCAGGGGGTCGCTTTCATTATTATCCTGGTGATTTGTATTTACGTACAGTATATACATTTTTGGGATTTTTGAATGGACATATTTAGTGTTAGATAACCATTCTTCTCTTGTTTTTCAGAAAAATTTAACCGAGAGACATGTGAAGGTTTTAAAGAAAGTTGGCAAGCATTACTGCAATGGCATTGTATCTTTTTTATTGAGTATTAATGCTTGAGTATTTCAGGTCAAAATATCCCCCTAAAACATCATGTACACTGAGCCAGTATGGCGGCATATGAAGTCCCTCCAGTTCCATACGACAGAGAGGTAGGATCTCCGTGTACGACCAAATGATGCCTCTTCATGAACATGCCACAATTTTATTTTTTTTACGGATTCCATATGAATCAGAAAGAAAAAACCTCCATGTGCCTCTATATGAAATCGGAAGCGCACTTTAGTGTATCTATCCGCTAGAACTGAGCCAGGCCTAGTGTGGATCTGGGAGACCTCAGACCTCTGATTGTTTACATGTATTTTTGTTGCTATATAGTAACTTGTATTTTCCTTAACATAAAAAAACAAGCTCATAAAGGATTTACCTCAAATCATGAAATTATTAAATATTTCTGCAGCAAAGACCGAAGACCATAAAGACTTCATAGATCCTGTGTGTGAAGTTGTGAAGCTATTTGGGTAAGTGCACTGGCTACATCATTTTTGATTAACCGGATGAGCAGAGGTCACTATATATAGGGTGCAGGTTTAAGCATGCTGCCGGAGCTATGCACAGTAATGGTATGTTCATACTTAGCGGATTAGACCAATCAGCATCATACACTTCTCTTCATTCAAGGTCAGCTTTAGTCACAGCACAGCGTGATCTCGCGAGATCACGCTGTGCCGTCACTTACTCCCGCAGTTCCCACAGCGTCGGGAGAATGACCAGACATCAGACCAGACAGGAGGCGGCTGGAGGCGATGTCTGGTCATTCTCCCGTCGCTCCGGGGAAGGACCCGCGGGATGAAATGACGGCGCAGCGTGATCTCGCACTGTATTCTGATTACGACAGAATTGGCTTTAATGGGTTTGAAGTACAATATAGAGTAGACCATTATTTTTCCAAGCCAAGTTTTGTCTGTCAAACTGGTGAAAGGTAAAATATTATCAGTCCACAGAAGCGTTCCCACTGCTCCATACCTTAAAAATAACCTTTCACTACCCTATACATATGCAGCTGAGTGCACCATGTTATAGGCTCTGCTGCACAGACCCTGGGGCACTTTGAAATACCTGTCTAGCCTCCGCCGTTCTGGAGATATCGGTGTCGTTATTATTGGTGCCCCATATGTAAATTAGCCCCAGTACTGTCAGTGGGGTGTTCCTGAACATGGAAAGGGCGTGATAGTTAGCGCTCTGACACCGACCAATCACATGGTGCACTCAGCTGCACATATATGGGGTAGTGACAGGTTCTCGTTAATAATGGCGGTGCATTTTACACCACATATTGATTTCTCATGTTTGTCTATGCGGATTGCATGCTCGATAGGCACCTGTTAGTATTGTTGAAATGGCTGAACCCCATAATTAGAAGGGGCAACTGCATCCTTTAAGTCATGTTATGTAATTTTCTTCTATAAAATTAAACAGTCCATAGGCTGTCTGGATTTTAGTTGTATCTGTATTTCTTTATTAGTTATTAGTTATCGGCAGGCTCAAATAATATTCTTTAGGCATTGAGCTCCATAATAAAATAGTATGCAGAAAGCTCCTAGACCCCCCCTAGTGGTGACTGCAGGCAACTGTAATTTCATCATTTAACTCTTATGTCTGTGCAGGAAATTTGAGTTCTGACACCTCATTGACTATAATAAATGTGTCCAGTATGAACTGTACTTAAAACATGATCTCTCGTTATTAATTTCCAGCGTTTCCAACCTGCCAAAGGTACTGAGTATGTTTGGCATAGATAGTCAGGACCGGCATCAGCACCCAGCAGAGTTGGGCAAATGCCTGAGCCCACTGCTGCTCTCTACTCTGAATGTGCGTCCTGTGTCCAGGACAGTGAGAGAAACTACACAGCACATTGCTGCATGACATGCTGTGTACACAGGACGCTGGGGGAGGGGTCCTCCCGGCCCTCTGAATAATGTACTGGTATATAAAAATATATATCTTTATATGTCAGGACATTATAGATGGAAAAAAACAAATGTAACATATTTTTTTGTAAAGTCACTAAAGAAATCACAGAGCAAAAACAAGTACAGTACAATAAACACATTGTTTTAATACACTTTATTTAATAAATATCACAAAAAGTTAATGACATAGACATATTTGGTATCGCCCGGGATCACCCATACAATACAATGAACATGTTATTCATAGTGATCGGTAAATAGTGTAAATAAAAATGGGGCATTTGCATTTTATTCTTCATTTAACCGATAATAAAAGTTAATATAAATGAAACACTTACTTATGTGTATGGAAAAAAGGATCCTAAACAAACTACAAAACAAGACCTCAGACAGCTGCACCTACATAAAAATAAAAAACATTATGGCTATGAATGTGGAAAGGCCAAAACAGAAACATTCTTCTGTCTATCTGCACCCACATTTTCCAACAGTGAAATGGTTAAATAAGAAACGTTGCTGCATAAAGCTGCCTCGCTCCTTCACTTGGGGCAATTTTTTTCTGTTAATTTTGGTTAATTTTGGTTAAAATTATAGGAAAATATGTTTATGTAATTTTCACAAAAAGAAATGTAGCACAAACCATGACAGAAACGTCACTTGCGCCATTATTATTTGTATTGGGTGGATGAAAGAAGTTGAGGCATAGGGGGGCCCACTGCGACTATTTCCCAAGGGCCCGAGTCAACCTAGAGCCGGCCCCGGAGATAGTGATGTATACGGCAACCTCCCGACTTGTCTTGATGTGTTACATTATTCAGTCATACTCTGTTATGGCCTTCTTGTTTCTTGTGTATGCAGCCTGCCCTTCCTGAAAGAGAAGATGTCAGATGAAGTCACGTATGCGCAGACTGTCGCAGAGTCGCTCTCCCAACTAGGTGAGTTCTGCCCCTAATCCTGCTGTAATTGCTGACCTTTACATCTATATTAAGCAAATAAACAGTTGTAATAAGAAGTATGTCCATTCAGGTGTGAACTGACCATTTGGGCATTATGGCAATGCACCATGGGGGCCACATCCTCTGAGTCAGATACATTAAAGTTTAAATGCAGGGTCTGCAAAAATAATGTATGACATTATTAAATGGATAAATGTTTGCAGACCCCACCGATCAGACTTTTATGGAAAATACAATCCGTGAACCACAAAAATTCTAGTGGAAAAAAACCCTTTAAGCTAGATTGTGACATCTATTGCACATGGCCCTAACCAAAAGCATCTTTAATGCTTTGGTGGCACGTTTCTATATTTGCCTTGTCCTATTCATGGCTGTCTGGTCAAGGTCCTTTCATTCTATTGCATCCATTAATAGGGTTTTCTATTTTGGACAATCCTTACTTGTTAGGCTTCGTTCACATCTGCGCCAGGGTCCCGTTCCGTCTGAGCATCCCATCAGAACGGGACCCTGACTGACACAAACGGAAACCAAAGGTTTCCGTTTCAATCACCATTGATTTCAATGGTGGCGGATCCGGTGCCAATGGTTTTAGTTTGTCTCCGTTGTGCAACCTTTGGTTTCCGTTTGTGTCAGCCAGGGTCCCGTTCCGACGGAAAGCTCAGTCTGAACGGGACCCTGGCGCAGATGTGAATGAAGCCTAAGGGTATGTTCACACGATTAACAAAATACGTCTGAAAATACAGAGCTGTTTTCAAGGGAAAACAGCTCCTGATTTTCAGACTTTTTTTGAGCAACTCGCGTTTTTCGCTGCGTTTTTTACGCCCGTTTTTGGAGCTGTTTTCAATAGAGTCTATGAGAAAACGGCTCCAAAAACGTCCCAAGAAATGTCCTGCACTTCTTTTGACGAGCCGTCATTTTACACGTCGTATTTTGACAGCGACGCGTAAAATGACAGCTCGTCTACACAGAACATCGTAAAGCCCATTGCAAGCAGCCGTCTTTTCAGGCGTAAAACGCCTCCATTACGTCTGAAAAGAGGTCGTGTGCACATACCTTTAGAAGGGTTCCTTGACAATAAACTGATCACAAGTGTCCTCCAGCTGGGAGCCGCAGAAATTAGCTGTAATCTGTGGGAAAACCTGGCAGCAAGTGTTAAGTTTCCCTGCAGCGCCATCAAAGGGAAAATTAAACATTACATAGTTCCCATTCATACTAATGCGTTTGCAGTGTAATGTTGCACAGGACGGGTCCTCCAGAGAGGGAGACGCTCTTTGTAACCACTCTCTACCCTGGCCAAGAGATTAGGATCCTAAACATGGGACGCCCCTAATTCCCTATTACAACATATGAAAATGAGTTTTCTAAACTTGTTAATAAAGTTAATAAAATAATATTAAAAAATTATTGCGACTCTTAGGGTATGTTCACATGCAGAGTCAAAAACGTCTCAAAATACGGAGCTGTTTTCAAGAGAAAACAGCCCCTGATTTTCAGACGTTTTTTGTGCCACTCGCGATTTTTGCAGTGTTTTTGCGCTGCATTTTTTACGGCCATTTTTGGAGCTTTTTTCAATAGAGTCTATGGAAAACGGCTCCAAAATTGTCCCAAGAAGTGTCCTGCACTTCTTTGACGCGGCCGTAATTTTACGTGCCGTCTTTTGACAGCGAAGCGTAAAATGACAGCTCGTCTGCACAGAACATCATAAGACCCATTGCAAGCAATGGGCAGATGTTTGCCGACGTATTGGAGCCGTCTTTTCAGGCGTAATTCGAGGCGTAAAATGCCTCCATTAGGTCTGAAAAGAGGTCGTGTGCATATACCCTTAGGGTATGTTCACACGGCTTAGCAAAATACGTCTGAAAATACGAGCATGACAGATTTCCGCGCGTAAAAAACGCACGTAAATCTGTCCATGTGCGTTGCGTTTTGCATCAGTGGGCTTTGCGAGTGGCATGTGTTTTTCACGCACTTGCAAGCACTTCAACGTAATTGATCCGTGAAACACGGACAGCACACGGCTGTGCGTCTGTGTACTGTCCATGGTTTTCACGCACCCATTGACTTCAATAGGTGACTAGGAGCGTGAAAACGCACCAATATAGGACATGCAGTGAATTTGATGCAACGGACGCTCGCTACGTGAAAACTCACGCATGTGTGAATAGCCCCATTGATATCAATGGGTCTGTTTGCTGTGCATTGTTTCAACGCACAGCACATGGACGTCCCCATCCATAGCTCCGTATGACAGGAGCTATAACGTATAACAAGCGCCGATCAACTATGTCTCGTTGATCGGTGCTTGCTGTACCTGCCGCTTATTGGCCGGTCTAAAAGGACCTTTACTCTAGCGCAGAGCTCAAAAGCCTTTGTTTATCACTTAAAAGATAACATGCTGGATGCCTTCAGTCGCCACTAGTCTTGTTATTTAGTTGAAGGTATGCTGTAGCACCCTCTAGTGGTGACTCCAGGTTCTCAGCATGTTATGTTTTACATCAGTGTCTATGCAGGGGACTTGGAGTTTTGTATCAAGAAAACAGAGCTCCGACTGCATGAAGATATAATGAAGGGGTACTCACAATTTAAAGGGGTTTTCGAAGCTCATGAACAACACAGAAAAGTACCTATATGTGTCTGAATGGTCACCAGATGATACAACCATTTTCTATGCAGCACTGATGTTTTTATTTTGCTAGGGCTTGCTGTGGCAGGATTATCATGTAAAGAGCTACAGATTCTATGATTCCTCTCCCCTATCACAGACATTGCCTATATTTACAGCTGCCTGCATGCCCCTCTATTATAAAGTGCAATGTAGTGCTGTGAGTACTCACTGTCTGCTACTGAGAAACAACTCTACTGTTCTGCTGCTATACTCTGCTGTCCAGCATGTGAAACACAATCCCTCCAGAGACAGGGAGCGGAGAAAGCAGAGAGCAGTGGAGATAGGAGGAATGTGATGTTATGTGCAACATCCCGTACTACAGAGAGGGAGCAGAGGTTAGATACCCACGTGTTCAGTGTACAGAACGTCACGCAAATATGAGATAAACACTTATCATGTAACTGCATGTGAGATTGGCTTACAGAGAAATTTCAGCTACAGACAGCATATTAGTAAGTGATAAATCTTACTGCAGTTAATCCATTTGCACCCCATTTTTAAAGACCGGAAAACCCCTTTAAACATTTATGGCATCTGTTTCTATGGAAATTGCGGAAACAACTGAGCAAGAGGGCTCGGCTGCTTCTGTAACTCCCATAGAAATAAATGGAGAGAACCGTGCACATGCGTGGCCACCTCTCTATTCATTCTCCACCTGGATGCAGTAGCTGGCGGCCGCCTCACAAGGCAGGGCGGTGTTCGGCTGAGCCCTGTTCAGGAGAAAGGTGCAGGTCCCAGAGATGTCAGACATTTAGGACGTAAGCAGATCCATAACACTTGAGCAAGTACAACACATAGATTTCTGGCTGTGAAAGGGCTAAACAAGCATAATATATTATTCATGGTTAGTTGAACTACAGATTTTAATTGTTACTTTTTTTTTTCCAGGTTGCCTGATGCGGGTACCAAGTTCTCAAGTCAGAATACAGATTTGCAATTCAGTTGCCAATTTTTACAACCCACAGTCTACAAAGCTGCCAAAGGATGGTAAACCATTTGCATTTAGCTAATTAATGTATTAATTAAATCAAGCCAGAAAAAATATTTTCTTATGAATAAAGTGTATTGTATACAGGTTTATATTTGTATTGCAAAGTGAATTTGTCTCCACCACTTTCCATACACTATGTTAGGGCATATGGACATCATAGAGGAGTGTCCTCCTACATGGAGGTCCATCCATGTGTTACTTGGACGGCGGTTAATTTGACTGGCGGCATGTAATACTATATTTCCTTTGTAGAAGCCACTGTAGGGGAAATGAGCAGCTGATGGCAAATTCCCCAGCAAAATCAGCTTGATGTTATAGTAAATAATATACATATGTACATTTTTTTAACAGGTTTTCAACCAACAAGTGTCACCTACAAGTTACAGATGGCTGAAGTGGGAGGCTTGGCAGAAACCCTTGTTTTGTCTCTGGCAATAGTGGAGAACAACCCACAAGAGAAGTTAGCATTGTTGAAAGTACTACAGTTCTTATCAAGCACAACTGGTATGTATACTGCACTTATACACCTATTATGATCATCCTTCAGCATCCTTGGGACCACAGGGGTGCAGGATTATCAAATATGTCAGACTATTGGAAAACACACACACTCCAATATATAAGGCTGGGTTCACACCTGCGCTTAACATTCCGTTGTTTAGCTCCGTCAGAGGAGCAGAATAAGTGAATAACCGGAAGCTTTAATGGGTTCCGTTGGCTTTCCATCGGGGTGTCCGTGGTTTTACCAAAAACAAGAGCGCAGCATGCTGCACTATTGTTTCCAGTATTTTCGGACGGATCTGCGGCAGAGGTAACTACCTCTGTAGGAGCCGTTGTGGCAGCTACGGGGCCCGCGGAATCTAAAGCGGTAGCAACACCACTACGTGGCCCTCGACGCCCGGCCCCTAACATTTATGGGCTGGTAGGCATGGGCCCCCTCATGCACGGTGGCATGGCTAGCACCGGAGGGGGCCACGGTGCTAGCGAGAGCCATATTTACTTCTATCTGCATCCACTGGACGTAGATACAAATGAATATTAGAGGCTGTAGGCCACGTTAGGCCTGCAGCCTATAAAGAGCTGGGAAGACTCCCTGTGCAGGCCAGCGTGGTGACATCACGCTGGTCTGCGCGTGTATCCCGACCGGAGCCTGTGCAGCGCTCCATCCTTCGCGGGAATGGGCATGGTAAGGACGGAGCAGGATGGCACTATATACAAGGGGGGCAGGGTGGCACTATATACAAGGGGGGAGCAGCGTGCCACTATATACAAGGGGGGAGCAGGGTGGCACTATATACAAGGGGGCAGTGTGGCACTATATACAAGATGGGGGGGCTGTGTGGCACAATCTACAGGGGTCTGTGTCTTGCACTATCTACAGGGGTCTGTGGGGCACACTACAAGGGAGGAGGGCTGTGTGGCACTATATACAAGGGGAGGGCTGTGTGGCACTATATACTAGGGGGGCTGTGTGGCACTATACAGAGGCGGCTGTGTGGCACTATACACAAGAGGGAGCTGTGTGGCATTATATACAAGGGGCTGTGTGGCACTACTAAGGGAGAACTGTTTGGCACTACTAAGGGAGGCTGTGTGGCACTATCTACTAGGGGCTGTATGGCACTTTGCAAGGGGGAGGGCTGTGGCGCTATCTACATGGGGCTGTGTGTTGCGCAATCTGCAGGGTTCTGTGTGTGGCACAATCTACAGGGGCTGTGTGGCACTATCTAATAAGGGGGGCTGTGTGGCAGTATATGCAAGGGGAGGTGTGTGGCACAATCTACTAAGGGGGGCTATGTGGCACTATATACAAGGAAGGGGGGCTGTGTGGCACTATATACAAGGGAGGGGGTCTGTGTGGTACTATACAGGGGGAGCTGTATGGCGCTATCTACAGGGGGGCTTTATGGCGATATCTACAGGGGGGCTGTATGGCACTATCTACAAGGGGGAGGTGTGGGCGCTATCTACAAGTAGGTTGTGACACTTTCTACAGGGGGGCTGTATAGCACTGTCTACAGGGTGCTGTATGGCACAATCCACATGGGGCACTATCTATAATGGGGGCTGAGTGAGGCACCTAGGGGGGGCCCAGTCAAAAGTTTGCTATGGGGCCCAGTCTTTCGTAGTTACGCCCCTGTCTGCAACGCAGATGTGAATGAGGTCTAATAGAGAATTGGCATCAAAACTAATGTAAGTATCGATCTAGTCCCATCGAGGGACTTTATTGACTACTACAAGCCTCCAGTGAGGCACAGAAAAATGTTAGGACGTTGGTGACAAAGTAATAACATCATGATGTGGACGTTGCTGCGTATTATAGGAAGTTTGCAGTACAGTAGTTACTGTAGGCACCAGCATGGGGATAATTACATAAGTTTTATGCCAATCCCCTATTATTTGTTATTAGAATCCGACTACCAGACCGACCCCCTTAATGTGCTGGACTATCATATTATTTTTATGATTATTCACCATGGGTCTAGTAATTTTTGCACAGCACATTATCAGGATTTCCAGATCATCAGATGCTGAATTAATGGAATTTTGAGATGTTAGGAAATGGCATTGTCACAATTTTTCTAATGCATATCTATCAATCCCTTTATTATGAATATGGAACAAATAGAGCATGGCAATTTTGGGAATATCAACGTCAACTCCATTGACTTGGAAAACCGTCAGGGGAATGCAAGCTGCAGTTTACCGTAGCAGGGAGCTGCTACTTGAAATGATGGAAATTGATAAAGTGCAATTCGAAACCAAAAAATATATAATAAATGTCAAAAACACCTAAACCTGAAATGTATTTATATCTCATAAAGATAAATATTTTGTTTGTTTGCTTGCTGTGCTCCTAGGAAGAGTAGTTCTCGGGTGACATCAATGAGGGAGGTGAGTTCCTTCTTCTCCTACATTTATATACTTTAAAACCATCTATCTTGTTTTTCTCTATATACAGAGAACTGTAGGCTGATGGCCAAAGCTCAGGCTGCCTGCAGAATCTGCTCCCGTCTCAATGACTCAGATCCCTCAGGACAACTTATTTTCCGTTCCTCTGAGATATTGTGGAACCTACTGGAAATTGGACCAAAGGAAGATGTCATTAATCAGCTCAGTAACATAGAATGTATCTAGTAAGTATTGTTTCAGAATTTACACCTAATGTTATAAAGTGCAACAAAATTTAGGATAAGTTCAGTAAGCTCTAAGTCATTGACCTTGTCTTTCAATCAGGGCCGGCTCCAGGTTTATGTGGGCCCTTGGGCGACACAGACTTAGTGGGCCTCCCTGTGGGCGAACTCCCGGCGGTAGTAAAACGGCAGAAAACGTCAGTTTGGGCCTCCATACAGATGTTAGGCCATGTTTTATACCCAATATAGAAATTAGTCCCCAGTTTGTGCCCCCATATAGAAGTTAGGCCCCCAGTTTGTGCCCTTATATAAAAGTTAGTCCCCCTTTATGTCCCCATATAGAAGTTAGGCCCCCAGTTTGTGCCTCCATATATACAGTGCTCTCTGTAGATAGTGCCACAGTGCCCTCTGTAGATAGTGCCACAGTGCCCTCTGTAGATAGTGCCACAGTGCTCTCTGTAGATAGTGCCACAGTGCTCTCTGTAGATAGTGCCACAGTGCCCTCTGTAGATAGTGCCACAGTGCCCTCTGTAGATAGTGCCACAGTGCCCTCTGTAGATAGTGCCACAGTGTCCTCTGTAGATAGTGCCACAGTGCCCTCTGTAGATAGTGCCACAGTGCCCTCTGTAGATAGTGCCACAGTGCTCTCTGTAGATAGTGCCACAGTGCCCTCTGTAGATAGTGCCACAGTGCCCTCTGTAGATAGTGCCACATTGACCTCTGTAGATAGTGCCACTTTGACCTCTGTAAATAGTGCCACACAGCCCCCTTTAGACAGTGCCACACAGCCCCCTGTAGATAGTGCCACACACCCCTTGTCGATATAGTGTTACACACAACCACTTGTAGATAGTACCACACACACCCCCTTGTAGATAGTGCCACATCCCCCCCCCCCTGTAGATAGCTCTACACCCCCCTCCCTGTAGATAGAACCATTGGGACTCCCTCTAGGAGTGGAATCCCCAGCCAGAGCGTTGCCGACGCTCTAGCCAGGGATTCCTCTCCTGGAGAAGCTCCTGACGTCACTGTCCATATATAGATAGTGATATCAGGGGCTTCTCCAGGAGCGGAATCCCCGACCATCAGGGCTCCCTCCCATCTAGTTACGGACTGTCCAGCCAGAGCATCGGCAGCACTCTGGGGGGATTCCACTCCTGGAGGAGCCATGATGGCAGCGTAGCACCCGGTGGCTGAGTGGGCCCTCCCAAGGGTAGGTGGGCCCTCCCCGGTGCCTGAGCTCGCCGGGTGCTGGCACCGGCCCAGCTTACAATAGTCTGGAATTTAGTCATATCATCTAAGTCTCTTATTTATTTAAAATGGACATGTCAGGGCCTCTTATTCTAAATCACTTCAACATGTGCACCTGCTGAAATACACCCCAAACTCCTGTTGATGCACCAATATGCAAATTGAATGGTCGTAGTCATCGCAAAAGCTATAAGGCACCTCATTTATACGCATCCGCTGGTGAAGGGCTCTCTTTTAATCTTGCTAGGATATGGCACCAATGTCTGATCGACGGTGGAATTGACCTCTGGACCCACTCTGATCGCTCAAACAAAGTGGCTGTAGCAATAGAAAAGCACCTCACTTCATTTCTTGTTGGATCCCTTTGGCTCTTTCCACGTGGCAATACTGTAATGAGCCAACCATACGGTCTCGAAAGAAAGAGTGACGAGCTTTGGATAGGATCCAAGGTTGAGGGATTTTAAATGGCGACGGCCCCTTGGTTAGCGGCGCAGGAAAGTCTGGGGTGGGCTGGGGTTAGAAGCCCACCTGTAGAGTAAAGGAGTGAAGATAAGGGGCAGCCAGGTGAGGGGCTAGGCAGACCTACATCAAGAGAAACAGAAGATACCCATCCTCCCTCCCTGTAGAAAGGTTTAATGCTACAATATATTGTAAGGCGGATCGCGACATTACGCTCTGAGAAGGGCAGATTGGTTTGGTTGGCCACGAGCTGTACAGCAAGGCAACCTCGCTAGTGGGGGAACACAAGCCGTACGGCAGGTTCCAAGATAAGTTCAGGGCCCGAGTAGCTATGAAGGTCAGCCAGGATGGCTGGTGGTTGCCCGGGGGACCGACCGAGCCTGTACGGTTTGAGGGCCAGGAGCAGGCTTGCCCCAGCTCATAGTTTGTGGTGTCGCGATTGGTCGGGCTCCCCTTATCATTGCATGTTTATTTGATTAATAAAGTTGGCTGGACATCCTAGCAATATTCCACCAATGTCATTGACTAAGAATATGGAAATGCAAATTCCAGATAAGAGCCTTGCATCAAATACCACCCATTATTTTGTATGATCCCTTTTCACATGTATTTACATCTTATTTTAGTGCACTGAAAGATTGTTTTGTACGTCTGCTCACAAATGGCTGCAGACATTATGATCGGCAACTGAGAAACGATCTTCTGGTAATTGCCACGCTGATCGCAGAGAACAGCCGCCCTCCAATGATTGTAAGTTCTTCACACTTTCAGGCTGCAGGTTACTGACCTAGAGGAAAGCATAAATAAGCAAAATAAAATAAACATTTCTAATAGTAATTTATTATGTATCAGATAGTTGTAATTAGTTGAAGAAGGTATCTTACCCATAAATATTTGTTTGCACGCAGCGTAATTAGTTAAAGAAGATACCTTCTTTAACTAATATGTAATCAATGATGTTTTACAACTATGGAAGTGGGGGAAGTGGGATTATTTTATCTAGTTTACTAAGGGATCTGAATTTCTCCATGCATTATGCCTAATAGGGACTGATAGTGGAGATCCTGACCTAGGACTTTCATCTTTGTACCTGCTGTATTCTCTTTTAGAATGTTGTGCTTTAAATTACCTCCGTATGTTCATATTATTTGTCATTTACATAAAGTTATTTTTAATATTTGGTACATTATGGTAGTTTTGATCTCTGTTTTTTCTACTTTGCATTCGCTATTTGTGGAGTTTCTGCCGTCATTTAATATAAATTTATCTTTTGGGGGGTACACTGTTACATTGGAATTTGGTATTCCCATCCCCATTACTGTTGACATATGAACTTAAGTTTTTGCTTATGCAAGAAATAGATTTCTTCAAAATATGTTGGCTGATAATATACTTAAGTGCGCATATAATTAATTTGTCCTATTATTGTGTTTTCTTCCAGGAAAGTGGATTTGCAAAGCAGTTGATCTTATTTGCAACATTCTCGGAAGGTGCGTGTTCAATGTTGTTATATGAGTAATGTAATCATTCTACTCAAACTAGTTAGAAGTGAAGTGAATAGGGTTAGAACTTAATTTTTCTGATCACATCAATAGAATATCATCATCAGCACTGTTAGGGTATGTGCACACACACTAATTACGTCCGTAATTGACGGACGTATTTCGGCCGCAAGTCCCGGACCGAACACAGTGCAGGGAGCCGGGCTCCTAGCATCATACTTATGTACGATGCTAGGAGTCCCTGCCTCGCTGCAGGACAACTGTCCTGTACTGTAATCATGTTTTCAGTACGGGACAGTAGTTCCACAGAGAGGCAGGGACTCCTAGCATCGTACATAAGTATGATGCTAGGAGCCCGGCTCCCTGCACTGTGTTCGGTCCACTACTTGCGGCCGAAATACGTCTGTCAATTACGGACGTAATTAGTGTGTGTGCACATACCCTTAGATATTGTAATGACCGGGGGGTAGGGAAACGGACAAGTGAGCCCTAATCTACCCGCCACTCTGTCCCTGCCTACTTGCAACGACCCGCCCTAGGTGACGGGGTACAACTGGGCGGCGGTCCCTGCACTCAGTAAGTGCACGACAAACACGACAAACATACAAGGGAATACAAGCAAGGGAAAGGGGCAGTTGCCCACGGCAACACCGTGAGCAACCAGAGTGGTGAACGAGCCGAGTCAAGCCAGGAGTGTGCGAGGTACCAAACGAAGAGCAGAAGAGTAGTCAGTAAGCCAGGGTCTGTATGGAGCAGGAACAAAATAGAAGGAGCTGTAGCTGGGCCAGGAAACCACACGAAAAAGAATAACAAGCAAGGAGGAACAGGAAATGCAGGTATAAATAGACAGAGGGCGGGAGCTAGCTGAGTCTGGCCAGGCTGCGATAGGCTCTCCCACTCCTAAGCCTGCCAGCCTGAGTGGTGGAAGCTGGAGTCAGTCTCAGGGATGTAGTTTCAGGTGCTGACTGATTAATTAAGGGAGTTAACCCCGAAGCTGTGCCTGGCAGATCCTTTACAGTACCCCCCCTTTTATGAGGGGCCACCGGACCCTTTCTAAGTGGACCTGGCTTACTGGGGAAACGCAGGTGGAACCTCCTGACCAATACCCCAGCGTGAACATCCCGGGCGGGTACCCAAGTCCTCTCCTCGGGCCCGTAACCTCTCCAATGGACCAGGTACTGGAGGGAGCCTTGGACTAACTTGCTGTCCACAATCCTGGCCACCTCGAATTCCACCCCCTCAGGGGTGAGGACGGGAACAGGAGGTCTCCTCGAGGGAGCCAAGGACGGGGAGCAGCGTTTAAGGAGGGAGGCATGAAACACGTCGTGTATACGAAAAGACGGGGGTAACTCCAGCCGGAAGGAGACAGGATTGAGGACCTCAATGACCTTATACGGCCCAATAAACCGGGGAGCAAACTTCTTGGACGGAACCTTGAGACGTAAGTTCCTAGACGACAACCACACCAGATCCCCGACCATAAACAGGGGGTTAGCAGAACGTTTTCTATCAGCCTGAGTTTTTTGTACGCTCTGGGACACCTCTAGGTTCTTCTGAACCTGGGCCCAGACTGTGCACAGTTCCCGATGAACGACCTCTACCTCGGGATTGTTGGAACTACCAGGTGAAACGGAGGAGAACCGTGGATTAAACCCAAAATTACAGAAAAAGGGGGAGACCCCTGACGAGTTACTGACCCGGTTATTAAGGGAAAATTCGGCGAGGGGAATGAATGAGACCCAATCATATTGACAGTCAGAGACAAAACACCTTAAGTATTGTTCTAGAGATTGATTAGTCCTCTCCGTTTGACCATTGGTTTCAGGATGGAAGGCAGAGGAGAAGGACAGATCAATCCCCAACTTCATACAGAAGGCTCTCCAAAACAATGAAACAAATTGTACCCCTCTGTCCGAAACAATATTGACAGGGACCCCATGGAGACGCAGGATGTGTTTGACAAACAAGGTAGCCAACGTCTTGGCGTTGGGTAGTTTCTTGAGGGGCACAAAGTGGCACATCTTACTGAAGCGGTCTACCACCACCCACACCACCGACTTGCCTTGGGATGGAGGCAAATCGGTGATAAAATCCATGGAGATATGTGTCCAAGGTCTCTGGGGAATGGGCAACGAACGCAGTAAGCCCGCTGGTCGGGACCTGGGAGTCTTGGACCTAGCACAAACCTCACAAGCGGCGACGTAGGCCTTAACGTCTTTAGGCAACCCAGGCCACCAATAATTTCTGGTAATGAGGTGTTTGGTACCCAGGATGCCTGGATGACCAGATAGTGCGGAGTCATGATTTTCCCTAGCCGGAATTGCAGGGGAACAAACAGCTTGTTCTCAGGAAGGTTCCCGGGAGCTGAACCTTGATCAGCAGCAATTTCAGAGACTAAATCAGAATCGATCGAGGAAATGATTATACCTGGAGGCAAAATACAAGCAGGATCTTCCTCCGAAGGAGGGCTGGCCATGAAGCTACGCGACAGTGCATCAGCCTTAATATTTTTAGACCCAGCCCTATAGGTAACCAAAAAATTGAATCTAGTAAAAAATAACGCCCATCGAGCTTGTCTCGGGTTTAGCCTCCGGGCAGATTCTAGGAAAACCAGATTCTTGTGGTCGGTAAGGACCGTTACCTGGTGTCTAGCCCCCTCCAGGAAGTGGCGCCACTCTTCAAATGCCCATTTAATGGCTAAGAGTTCGCGGTTGCCAATATCATAGTTACTCTCAGTTGGCGAAAACTTCCTGGAGAAGTAGGCACAGGGGCGGAGATGGGTGAGGGACCTGGTACCCTGGGACAAGACAGCCCCCACTCCCACCTCAGATGCGTCAACTTCCACGATAAATGGCTCCATTTGGTTGGGCTGAACCAGCACCGGGGCCGAGATAAAGCACTTCTTAAGGACCTCAAAAGCCTGGACAGCCTCAGGAGGCCAGTGGAGGAGATCAGCACCTTTGCGAGTGAGGTCCGTAAGAGGCTTAGCGATGACCGAGAAGTTAGCAATAAATCTCCTGTAATAATTAGCGAACCCCAAAAAACACTGTAACGCCTTCAGCGAGGCAGGTTGGACCCATTCCGCCACAGCCTGAACCTTGGCGGGGTCCATGCGAAATTCATGAGGAGTGAGGATTTGACCCAAAAATGGTATCTCCTGTACCCCAAACACACATTTTTCGGTTTTGGCAAACAGTTTGTTTTCCCGAAGGACCTGGAGCACCTTCCTGACATGCTCAATGTGGGAGGACCAGTCCTTGGAAAACACCAGTATGTCATCAAGGTACACTACAAGAAATATCCCCAGGTAATTTCTCAAAATCTCATTTATGAAATTCTGGAAGACCGCAGGGGCATTACACAACCCAAAGGGCATGACGAGGTATTCGAAATGGCCTTCGGGCGTGTTAAACGCAGTCTTCCACTCATCCCCCTCTTTGATGCGAATAAGGTTATACGCCCCCCGTAGATCCAATTTAGAGAACCATTGGGCCCCCTGAACCTAATTAAAGAGATCAGGTATCAAAGGAAGGGGATACTGGTTCCTTACCGTGACCTTATTCAGGCTACGGTAGTCAATGCATGGCCTAAGACCACCATCCTTCTTCCCCACGAAGAAGAAGCCAGCACCTACCGGAGAAGAAGAGGGACGAATGTAACCCTTGGCCAGGGATTCCTGGATATACTCTCTCATGGCTTCACATTCGGGACAAGAAAGATTAAATATCCTACCCTTAGGAAGCTTACCTCCTGGTACCAATTCGATAGCGCAATCGTATTCTCTATGAGGAGGTAACACTTCGGAGGCCTCCCTAGAGAAAACATCAGCGAAGTCCTGAACAAACTCGGGTAGCGTATTCGCCTCCTCAGGGGAGAAATAGAATTAACAGAAAAACATGACGTACAACATTCATTACCCCATTTGGTTAGCTCCCCAGTATTCCAGTCAAACGTGGGATTATGCAACTGCAACCAGGGAAGGCCTAGAACCAAATCGTACGATAATCCCTGCATCAACAGTACAGAGCATTGCTCCAAATGCATTGAGCCAACAAGGAGTTCAAAAACAGGGGTATGCTGTGTAAGATAACCATTAGCAAGAGGAGTGGAGTCGATACCCACTACCGGGACAAGTTTAGGCAAATCAATCAGAGGCATAGCAAGAGACATAGCAAATTCCACAGACATAATATTAGTAGAGGACCCTGAATCCACGAAGGCACTGCCGGTAGCAGACCTACCACCAAAAGAGACCTGAAAGGGAAGCAAGATCTTAGTACGTTTCCTATTTACTGGAAATACCTGTGCGCCCAAGTGACCTCCCCGATGATCACTTAGGCGCGGAAGTTCTCTGGCTGCATTCTTACGCTTAGGACAGTTGTTCACTTGATGCTTGTCATCCCCACAGTAGAAGCAGAGACCATTCTTCCTGCGGAATTCTCTACGTTGTTGGGGGGACACGGAGGCCCCGAGTTGCATAGGTATCTCTGAGTCTTTCCTGGAGGAACGAAGCAACGGAACTTCGGGAGGCATCATGGGGGAGTCGGAGGAGAAAACACATAAACGTTCATGTTGTCGTTCCCTGAGACGTCGGTCAAGTCGTACCGCTAAAGCCATAGCCTGGTCTAGGGAGTCAGAAGAGGGATAGCTAACTAGCAGGTCTTTCAGTGCATTCGACAGACCCAACCTAAACTGGCACCTTAAGGCAGGGTCATTCCACCGAGAAGCTACGCACCACTTCCTAAAGTCAGAGCAATACTCCTCAACAGGTCTCTTACCCTGACGTAAGGTCACCAGCTGACTCTCGGCAAAGGCAGTCCTGTCAGTCTCGTCATAAATAAGTCCGAGAGCAGAAAAGAAACAATCAACGGAGGAAAGTTCAGGGGCGTCAGGAGCCAAGGAGAAGGCCCACTCTTGGGGCCCTTCCTGGAGCCGGGATATAATTATACCCACCCGCTGGCTCTCAGATCCTGAGGAATGAGGCTTTAAACGAAAGTAAAGCCTACAACTCTCCCGAAAGGAGAGAAAAGCCCTCCGGTCCCCTGAGAACCGGTCGGGCAACTTGAGGTGGGGTTCAAGAGGTGCGGTGAGGGGAACTACCAAGGTAGCATCAGGCTGGTTGACCCTCTGAGCCAGGGCCTGGACCTGTAGGGAGAGACCCTGCATTTGCTGAGCCAGGGTCTCACGGGGGTCCATAGTGGTGTCAGGGACCAGGGTAGACTAGGTATGGGCTTGTTATTATGTAATGACCGGGGGGTAGGGAAACGGACAAGTGAGCCCTAATCTACCCGCCACTCTGTCCCTGCCTACTTGCAACGACCCGCCCTAGGTGACGGGGTACAACTGGGCGGCGGTCCCTGCACTCAGTAAGTGCACGACAAACACGACAAACATACAAGGGAATACAAGCAAGGGAAAGGGGCAGTTGCCCACGGCAACACCGTGAGCAACCAGAGTGGTGAACGAGCCGAGTCAAGCCAGGAGTGTGCGAGGTACCAAACGAAGAGCAGAAGAGTAGTCAGTAAGCCAGGGTCTGTATGGAGCAGGAACAAAATAGAAGGAGCTGTAGCTGGGCCAGGAAACCACACGAAAAAGAATAACAAGCAAGGAGGAACAGGAAATGCAGGTATAAATAGACAGAGGGCGGGAGCTAGCTGAGTCTGGCCAGGCTGCGATAGGCTCTCCCACTCCTAAGCCTGCCAGCCTGAGTGGTGGAAGCTGGAGTCAGTCTCAGGGATGTAGATTCAGGTGCTGACTGATTAATTAAGGGAGTTAACCCCGAAGCTGTGCCTGGCAGATCCTTTACAGATATATTGTATTACCACCTATCTTATAATATGTCATTTATGAGCTATCCATTTATGCCAAAATGAGAATAAATACATTTATCCAAATAAATGTTAAGGGGTCTGATCTGGCTGCTCGTACTGCCACCAATCTGGAGAATGGGGTGTCTGGTTCCCAATTCTCTCTGGATTTATGGACGCGCGTCTGCGATCACTCCCTGGAGTGGAGAGTATCTTCATAAAGTGTCTCTCTCTCGAGGACCTGGCATGTCTGTACATTGCACAGACAGCTCATTCATTTTAATAGTCACCATGTAATGCTTTATTTCTTATGTGGTGACGCTGCAGGAGAAATGAACACTTGCTGTCTGGTGTCCCTACACATTACAGCTGATCACTGGAGGTCACAGGAGCAGGAACCTCGGTGTAAAGTTTATTTTCAAGAGACCCTTCTAACAAAAAGGGATTGCCCAAAGTGGAGAAACCCTTTAAGCAAACACAGAAGCAAATGCCAGATCACCCCTAGTCCTTTGATAGTTTTCCAGAAGATCCATCTGGACTTCTGTGATCTCCCACATAATTGCATATATCTTTCTAAAATATAACATTAATAATCTTTCTGCTGGAAGCAATGCATACTTACGGTTTCTTTCTTCAGTTAAAAGTCATAATCCATTAGTGAAAAGTTTAAAACTTTTACATAACCATGAAGACTTTGAGATGAAGAAACTTCTGTTCAACATGTTGGTGGTGCTGTCTAAAGATTTGTCAACAGTCCAGGTGAGGAATCCTTATTACATTACATTGGGCTAGTAGATTGTCACCATATGTGTGATAGGTCTAGTTCTAAATAATAATTTTAGAAAATGATGGACCAAACAATACATTTTTTTTAAAGAGACATGAAAAGGGTCTTAAGTGTACATAATATTATTGACATTCGCAATCCAGAGTCCTGTAGAGGGAGGTTATGGCCTTCCCAACCTTTCAGTCATGCATGGAGTAGACCAACAGAGAGGGCCTCTATCTTATAATGGATGAAGGACTCCTTGATCTGTACCTATAGGCACGTGAAAATCTTTACGTTCATTCTATTGCTCCTGGAGTCAGTCATACTGCCGTGTAATAACTCTTTGGTTTGTGTCATGTCCAGTTGCTCTGTGATGGAAAGGTGGTCTTAGCCCTTTTTAACTATGTCAAAGCAAATGAAAAACATGGAGTCCATGACTGGCCGGCGGCACGTTTTGAAGATTTACAGCTACACGCAATTGCTACATTGACTTCTGTGGCTCCCCTGCTGGTGGAGGACTATATGACCTGTCAGGGAAACACACGCATTCTTCTATTCCTGGAGTGGTGCTGCAGCCAAGGTGAGAGCATTTTATTGGGTGACCCCTGTTATATGGAGTGGTGACCAAATATGCGCACTGGCACCTTATACAACTCTATAGGAGATACGGAAATATTTGCAATGATGGATTTCATATTGTCACTTCCTTACAATTAGACATGCAACAAACTTTTTCTTTCTTTATTTCAGATGCATTCTTTGGCCAGGGCAATTGTTTCCATGGTACTGGTGGCCGGGGTAACAAGCACGCTCAGATGCGTTACAGCCTGAGACTCCTCAGGTCTGCGGTGTCCGTAGGGGATGAAAGTGTAAATCAAGATCTTTGTGACCAGGGAGCAATTAGTCAGCTTCTAGGTAATGAACACACAGTTCTTTATTCATGGGTGTGTTAAGAAGAGTCATATATGTAATACATTTACGCGTTCTGCTTGATATCTATGACATAAACTTTTGGAGCTAAGTTCTGTCATGAAATAATTATGTAAGCACTCCAGTGACTTTATAACTATAATGGAGGCGACCAATACTGTTCCTGAGAACTTACCTTCAAATGTAAAAATTGGCCATATAATAATAAATCAGACGTTACAGCAGCAGCCGCCAACGTTTGGTAAAATGTCCAAATTGGTGCGATGGACATTTTTGCCAACATTGAGACCACGAATTGCAGCCATATTGGTTTGATTTAGCTTCTTAGTAAATTGTCAATTGCTATTGAGCATATGAATGAGAGAAATGAAAGTGCGGCACTCATCCTTTTGCAAATCTTCTTAACTTTATTGTGTCATCTTAGCAAGGGTAAAAGCATTACAGGGAGGACAGCTAGTTGTAGGTTACAGCCTGTTTCGCGCTGGAGATCGCGCTTCTTCTTCTTCTGAAGAAGATGACACAATAAAGTTAAGAAGATTTGCAAACGGGTGAGTGCTGCATTTTCATTTCTCTCATTCATATTATACTACAAGATCGTCTGTTTTTATGCTGAGCACCGCCCGAAGTTTGCTTAACCCCTTAATGACCAGCCTATTTTGGACCTTAATGACCAAGCCATTTTTGACGTTTTTCCATCGTCGCATTCCAAGAGCTATAACTCTTTTATTTTTGCGTCGACATAGCTGTATAAGGTCTTGTTTTTTGCGGGACAAGTTGTACTTTTTAATAGCACCATTTTGGGGGACATATTATTTATTGGTTAACTTTTCTTAACTTTTATTTGGGGGGAAATAGAAAAAAACCTGAAATTTCGCCACTCTTTTTCGCATCTTAAATCTACGCCGTTTACCGTGTGATATAAATAACACAATAACTTTATTCAGCGGGTTGTTACGATTGCAACGATACCAAATTTGTATAGTTTTTGTATGTTTTACTACTTTTACACAGTAAAAACGCTTTTTTTTCAAAATTATTTGTTTTTGTGTCTCCATATTTGAAGAGCCGTAACGTTTTTATTTTTTCGCCGATGCGGTTGTACGAGGGCTTTTTTTTGCGGGAAGACTTGTAGTTTTTATTGGTACCATTTTGGAGTAGATGCGACTTTTTGATCACTTTTTATCAAATTTTTTTTAAGTCAGGATTCACAGAAAACAGCAATTTTTCCATAGTTTTTTATTACATTTTTTACGGCGTTCACCGTGCGGGTTAACTAATGTAATAGATTTATAGTCGGGGTCGTTACGGACGCGGCGATACCAAATATGTGTAACTTTTTAACTTTATTTTGTTTTTTTAATAGTAAAGCATTTTGTAAGGGGAAAAGCTGGGTTTTTCATTTTTTTCACATTTTTTTTTAAATTAACTTTATTAAACTTTTTTTTCACTTTTTTACTAGTCCCATTAGGGGACTATAATATGCGATTCTGCGATCGCATTTATAATACACTGCAATACTTTTGTATTGCAGTGTATTACTGCCTGTCCGTTTAACACGGACAGGCATCTGCTAGGTCATGCCTCCGGCATGACCTAGCAGGCATTCATGACAGGCAGACCTGGGGGCCTTTATTAGACCCCCGGCTGCCATTAGAGACACAGACACTCGGCGATCGTATCGCCGGGTGTCGGTGGGAGAGAGAGGGAGCTCCCTCCCTATCTCCAAAACCACTCAGATGCGGTGCTCGCTATTGAGCACCGCATCTGAGGGGTTAAACGTGTGAGATCGATACTAATATCGATCTCACCCGGCAAAGCAGGCACGCCCCCAGCCCTCAGCTGCCTCTGGCAGCTGAGAGCAGGGAGATTTGACAGCTCCCTGCTCTGTTTACTTACTTATTACGTAAAAAGTCTATGGCATCGGAATAAGGCCCGTTAGTGACCGACGTAGAAACACGATGGGCCGGTCACTAACGGGTTAAATGAGGAAACCCTGACTCCACTTGAAT
Source organism: Rhinoderma darwinii (assembly GCF_050947455.1). Lineage (NCBI taxonomy): Eukaryota > Metazoa > Chordata > Amphibia > Anura > Rhinodermatidae > Rhinoderma > Rhinoderma darwinii. The sequence continues at coordinate 324,265,468 of NC_134691.1, forward strand.
CTATCTGCCTGTTCCATGCTGTGAGGATTGAGAGTGGTGCCGACTTCCCTCTACTGTGCTTGCTATTGATCATGCTGACAAAATGACCGTAGAAGAAGACAATTCAAAGGTGACAACCAATATGGCTGCACCTCCTGTTCTCACTTTGGGACTCTGCAACGATACAGAAAAATGTCAATATCATAAGCTGCCGATTACCGGATGTCTTTTTAATCACAAACAGATTTTTTTCCTTGCTGCGATTATCACAAAATGACGGCAAAAAATGCAGCGGTTATGCAAAAATTTGTGGCAATAATGCTAAAAAAAAACTAGTTTGCAGTAATCGCAGCAGAAAAACACCACAGATCCGCCATGTGGTAAGATTTGTTGCTAAACTGATAAATTCTTCAATGTTAATGTGTTTATGTTTTCAGGAATACTGAAGAAAACAATGGCTGGTGCCGAAGCAAATGATGACGTTGTCCTACTGGAAATCCAGTGTGATATTCTCTTCATTCTGTCATCGGTTTGTGACACTGATCTCCACAGAAAGGTTTGTGTGTTCAATTTATTAGATGTAATGCAAGGAGGAGCCTCATCATTAGTGCAATGAATACTGGTGTTTCTATTAAAAACCTTATTATTTATAACACGTCATATAGTTCACATACATTAGAGCCGTATTCTCCAGCTGTTGTAAAACTGCAACTCCCAGCATGCACTGAGAGACTCTGACAGTTTTGCAACAGCTGAAGAGGATTTTCCATGCCACATTTTCCTTTTTTAATATTTGCCATTTGTGCTATTTTTGCCATCTCATAAAACTGGTCACATGACCTGAATAGCGCTGTCTCCCTGATTCCAGCGCTGTTTTTCTTTTTTTCCGTTCCAGAGATATGGCCCACTGTTGTGTTGGCTCCATCTATGCTAATTTGCTGGAGTTAGCCAACAGGGCGTGAAGTACCCTCATGCTGCCTCGCGCTGATTGGTTAACATCAGAGGCAGGGAAGCTAGCTCCACCCCGTTGGCTAACGACAGCATATAGGGAGCCAACATAACAGTGGGCCATATCTCTGGAACGGGGGGGTCCATTAAAAAAAATTAAAACCGCTCTGGAATTAGGGAGACAGCGCTATTCAGGTCAATTTAACAAGTTCAACTTATATGACCTAGTGACAGATCCTCTTTAAGAAAATATTGATAAACCTTCCCCATTGTTTGTCCTTATTCCCGTCTGTTCTGTGTCCACAGGAATTGTTTGGCTCAGAAGGGGTAGAGGTGGTCCTGCACTTTCTCAGAATGGACCCTGCAAGGTTTTACAGTGGATTGGGTCACAATAAACACATTTTTTGTACTCTGGACTGTGTTTGGTAAGCACTGCAAACCAGATAGGTGCGGATTATCAAATGTTCTGGATTATCAATTTACTTGCAAGGTTGGAGAAACTACAAGAAGACAATCCAGAACAACCAAGGGCACACACAGGGGCATTCTTTCGGGTTTCGTCATGTCATGTCCCCATACACTGTTTTTTTTACATGTTCTCAATTTAACTTTATTATCTTTTAATTGTTATTTAATGTGTCCACTGACTGCGGGAGCGTTTGAATAGATTTCATTTACACACAACCATATTTTTCATCCATCTGTAAATACTGTCCGTAAATACGGATGAAAAATACGGTTATGTGCATGGGACCTAACAGTATAAGATTTTATATCATCTGGACTTTGCCACTTCTTATATGTCCGCTATTACATGATGTTGGACATGTTTAGAAATGTCCTGTTCACAAATTCATTGAGACATCATAATGGTATAATTAACGCAAATAAGCGACACAACTGATGTGTTTTGTTTTTGCATCATCCCAATAACATCAGTGACTAAAATGCTGTAATTTCTAGTCACCACCAGGTGTCAGTATTACACAGTTTGCAAATGTACTCATGGCCTTTACTAGGTAATCCCTTCCTTCCCTACCTGAGATACCCCCCGGAGCTAAAGAAATATGTCAAACATACAACACCCAAGGCCCCATGCACACGAACGTGCTTTTGCGGCTGCAATTCCCACGAAAATCCACTGGAGAATTGCGGCCCCATTCATTCCTATGGGGCCATGCCCACGATCGTGGTTTTCACGGTCCGTGCATGGCCCAGGAGCCCGGACCGCAGAAAGAACGGACATGTCTTATTACGGCCGTGTTCGGGCTCATTGAAAATAATGGCCGCAGGCATGTGCATGGCCCGCGATTTGCGGGCAGCTCGCGGCTGACAGTCCGCTGCCAGCCGACCCTAAAATCACGGCCGTGCACATGGCTACGGTCGTGTGCATGAGGTCTTACATGAAGGAATTTCCTAGACATGTACTGAACATACATATACACTCCATAGGAGAGTAGGCTTAGCGTTGCATTTTCTGCATCCCTACTTGGTGACGTTACAAAATTGGATCAAGTACTGTGGTATATTCCCTATATCATTAGTCTTGAACCTGAGGCTCTGACTCCAGCTGTTGTGAAACTACAACCGCCACCAGCATGCCTTGACAACCGCAGGCTGGGAGTTGTAGTTTTATTTCAATTAGAGAGCAACGTGTTGGAGAACACTGTCCTTTAGTGATAAAGGTGGAATTAGGTTTTAAAGATGTTGTCCGCCATGGTCCTCCTTGTTATAGCTAATGATCGCTGATCTGTTTGTGAATAGGAGGTAGCCCCTAAACATAAGCAAATGCTGGAAAAGTCAGTTTCACACTAGTGTAATAATACAGGGCGCATTGACGCTCGTGTGAATTGGCCAAACACAGGTTTTGAGCTGAAGCTTCCTACATTTATATATTGATTCATGTTTTTTTTTTCTTTTAGGTCTTGTATTATCGGATGTTTCTCCTCTGAGGACTTCTTTCTTGAAAATGAGGGCATGTTTATTACTCTAGATTTATTAGCAGTAAGTATATGAGATGTTATTTTGCTCACATATTTGCAGAAAGGGAATACATTGGCGTTGCTGATAGCAGGCAGTTAGTAATTTTATTTGATTTTCCTAAGGATGCCTTCACACATGACATTTTGATGCAGCAGTTTTTTAAGCCACAACCAGGAGTGGATAAAAAAAAAAGTGGAGAAGCAGAATCTTTCCAATATACTTCACCTCCCTTTACCATCTACGTCTGGAATTGGATTCAAAAACGGCAAATACTGTGAATCCACACTTACTGCCCACGTGACAGCTGATATAGTTCATAAGACTGTGTTCACATCTGCATCAGTGGCTTTGTTAGGAACCTCTGTCGCAGAACCTGTCCATAGTACCAGAAAAGCTAGCGTAGAATGACAGACATCATTATGGAAACCCAAAAGAATGCATTAAAGTCAGTGGGTTCCATCAGGCGACGTTGGTATCTGTCATGCGACGGATCCGGCCCTTCCGTGTTTTGTTGTTCTGCTCCTATGAGGGAGCAGAACGGAAAGCCAGAACGTAGATGTGATCAGCTATAAAGCACCCGCATACAATAGGGGGCAGTACAAGCAGACACCGAAGCCTCACCTGCAAAACTCCTGCCTTAGCAATAGAGCCTGTCCTGCCTTTTCTGCAATGTCTCTGTAATGACGGGGTAAGGAGACAGACAGGTGAGCCCTAATCTACCCGCCACTCAGTCCCTGCCTACTTGCACGACCCGTCCTAGGCGACGGCATACAACTGGGCGACGGTCCCTACTCTCAATGCGTGCACGAGAGACAAACAGACAAGGGTACACAGAAGCTAAGGGAAATGGGGCAGTTGCCCACGGCAAGACCGTGAGCAACAAGAGTAGTGAACGAGCCGAGTCAAACCAGTAGTGTACGAGGTACCAAACGCAGAGCAGGAGAGTAGTCAATAAAGCCAGGGTCAAAAATGAAGCTGAGGTCAATAGTAAAAGCTGGAACGGCAGAGCCAGGAAACAAGAGAGAAATCACAGACAAAGACAAGAAGCAAATTAAGGTATACATAGACCGAGGGCGGGAGGTAGAACCGTCTGGCCAGGCTGTGATAGGTTCTCCCACTCCTCAGCCTCCCAGCCCGAGTGGTAGCAGATCGAGTCACTCTATCAGACCTAGGAACAGGTACAGACTGATTAACCACGGGCGTTGATACAGAAGCTGTGTCTGGCAGATCCTTTAGGCTGGGTTCACACGACCTATTTTCAGACGTAAACGAGGTGTATTATGCCTCGTTTTAGGTCTGAAAATAGGGCTACAATACGTCGGCAAACATCTGCCCATTCATTTGAATGGGTTTGCCGACGTACTGTGCAGACGATCTGTCATTTACGCGTCGTCGTTTGACAGCTGTCAAACGACGACGCGTAAAATGACTGCCTCGTCAAAAGAAGTGCAGGGCACTTATATACATTATATGCAGGACACTTATATACATTATATGCGGGACACTTATATACATTATATGCAGGACACTTCTTTCAGACGTAATTTGAGCCGTTCTTGATTGAAGTCAATGAAGCACAGCTCAAAATTTACGGCTGTCAGAGAAGCCTCGCAAAATACGAGGAGCAGCATTTACGTCTGAAACGAGGCAGCTGTTTTCTCCTGAAAACAGTCTGTCTTTTCAGCCGTAAAAGCCAGTTCTCGTGTGCACATACCCTTACAGTTTCTCGCCATGAGATTGAAACTTTGAGCAGAAAAGCTGATGTCCTTCATAAGTGGAGCTGACATTTACAGAGGATGCGTCATATGTCTGATAGGTGGGGGTATCACATGTGGGAACTTAAGATTTGGTTCTGTTGCGGTAACAGTCACATAGACTTTAAAAGAGAAAGCAGAGCACATGCCGGCCAGCTCTCTTCTGTTTTTCTCGGATGCCATTTTGCTTGGCACTAGAGAGTTGGGGACCCTCATTTTCCTGATAGGTGGGGGCCCCATATACAGAGGAAAAACTCCATGCAGATTTGAGGGCATGCTGTGGATTTTAAAAGCTGCAGCATCATCTTCTACAGATTTGTTCCGGATTTTGCACAGATTTCACCCATTGTAATACATGCCAATTTTGTCACAGATTTCAGACCAGAGCGGCACACAGCCTAAATGTTTAAGGTCGGAATGCTACTTTAATACTGAATGCCTGTGACCATGTCCTATTTGACACTAGAAGACCATGAATGACAAAGTAAATAACTTCTCTGCTATAGTGGCGTCGCCAACGCTGTAGCAGCCACAGTGGCTGCTAGCAGCACCGCCGGCCATGGGGGCTCGTACAATTGGGCGCATGGGCACCCTCATGCCCGGTGTCGCCGCTAGCGGCCTCTATGGCTGCTACAGTGGTAGCGACACCACTGAGGGAAGAAACAAGCAGGGGAAGGAAGCCAGCGCAGCGCCCCCTTCCACCTGCCGGAGAGATGCGCCCTATGCAATGGCACAGGTCGCACACCCCTAAGGCCGGCCCTGTACTGACGGGTTCAGTGTCAGCGGGTCTTGCATGTCTCTTATACACAGGATCGAGCTGTAATCCATCACATCTAAGTTATGGATAACAAATATTGGCCATTGATTTGTCTTTTTCTCTATCAGTAAAAATTTATATTTATTTATGGGGAAGCTGGGTGACAATAAGCATGGCTTCCACTGGACATATCACTCTTCCTAGAAATCTCATGGTAAATACCTATATTACAACACTCAATTAACTTACTTTACTTTGTTTTCTTCCTCTAAAGCTTAATTTGAAGAGCATGAATAATTTGGTGCTTGGAATACTGGTAGAATTCTGTGATAATCCGAAAACTCTATCACATATAACAACTTGGCGGGGAAAAAATAATGAGACAGCCCCGAAAATGCTAGTTCATTTATGGAAGCAAGAGGAGGAGGAACTAGGTGTAAGAAGAGATAATTACGGGCGTATTATTGGTGAGTATAGTGGGTCTATCATACAATAACATGCAAATAGTTTAATGAGATTTCTTTCACTATTCTGATTACTATATTACTGGTAAAGTAAGAAAAAGAAAGGGGTCAGCACTCCATTTTTGTCCATGTCAGGCTTAATGCCACTGTGGAAATTGTAGCAACGTTCCGGGCATGGACACTTCATCAGGCCTTGTGCGTTTAGCACAGATTTAAAAGATAACATACTGGTTACCTGCAGCTGCCACTAGAGGGAGCCGAGAAGCTTACTGAATACATGAGTTCCAAGCATTACACTATGCAATAAGCTCCTAAACTCCCTCTAGTGGTGGCTTTAGGTAACCAGCATGTTATCTTTTAAATCAATGTCTATGCAGGGAATTTCAAGCCTCTGAATCGAAAAAACAATGCTCCGACTGCTATAAGAATATATTGAGAAATTAATTAACACAAAGTTTTTAACTTATTTTTCTAAAAAAACAAAATGATATGCAAGGATGGACATTTAATTAAGGTAAATAATTAATAGTAAATATTCCTCTTAATGGTTTATTGTACGGATCGGTAACAGAGAATAACAGAACATACATCTGTTTATGAGAATGATTTACCCAAACGTTTAACCTCTTACTGAATGTGTCTGCAAATCCCCTGATCCTACATGCATAGCAACATTTAAATCCCTAAAATCTGGACATTTCTGCCCCAGTGTTAACCTGAATCGATCTGTCCCGGGCAGAGATTAGTCATTGTCGCCTTACTGAAATTCTATACATTATATTGTTACATACAAAGACTGTTCCAACTGTGATTGTTTGGCCCTGTTCACACAGAGTTTTTTGCAGGCAGAAAAAATCTGCTTCAGAATTTATTCAGGAATTTTGAGGTATATTTTGAACTACCTGCTTGTATCTTTCCGCTTTTTTTCCCCGCGGCGTTTAAAGCTAATGCAAGGACCATGGGCAAAAGATGCAGCGAAAAACACTCAGAAACGATGACCGCATGTATTTTCTGCCTCCCATTGATTTCAATGGGAGGTCAGAGGCGGAAAACGTGGCAAGAAAGGACATGCCGGTTTTTTTTTCCACGAGTGGCCAAAAGCCATCCTGGGAAAAGAAACGCCTCTGCCTCGCATTGAAATAAATGGGGGGCGATTTCGGTCGTTTTTGGCGCTGATTCCAACGCGGTTTCCACATCAAAATCAGCGCCAAAAAAATCACTGTGAACTGACCCTTATTCTGATCTACTGTATACATATTAAAATGAATAGATGCGAAGAAACCACTGGTTGGACAGTTACAGGAGGATCAGGAGGTCACCCCGATGCCAGCCAGCAGCTTCAGCATTGCAATTATGGAGGTGGCTGAAAATATCCGAGCTAAAATTTATTCTGTATTTTCGAAACTTGGTAAGTATGGGAACTGCAACATGGCTTGTATGTCAACCTAAGGCCTTATTCACACAAACGTGTTATACTTCCGTGCTACGCGCGTGATTTTCATGCGCATCGCACGGACCTATTTTAATGAATGGGCCGTTCAGACTGTCAGTGAATTTCACGCAGCATATGTGCGCTGCGTGAAACGCACAACATGTCCTATATTTGCCCGTGTTTCGCGCTGCACGCACCCATTGAAGTCAATGAGTGCGTGCAAATTGCGCTCGGCACACGGAAGCACTTCCGGATGCCGCGCGTGATTCGCGCAATAGCAGTAAAATAAATTAATGAAAACAGAAAAGCACCACGTGCTTTTCTGTTTGCAAACATAAAAACAGAGTGTCATAATGATGGCGGCTGCGCGAAAATCACGCAGCCACGTGCCACATGCTGATGCCACACGGACCTTTTACGCGCGCAAAACGCAGCGTTTTTTTGCCCGCGCAAAACGTACACGTCCGTGTGAATAAGGCCTAAAGCATACTTTCCACTATGAATCCATGTTTTCTGCAAACATGGTATTGAATGAACAGATACAATACCTATTTATCGTTGTCCTTGACTCTTTGGAGTTTGGTTCAGCCTGATGGACACGGTGTATCCAGATAAACACCTGACATAACGGACCCTTCACACGTTCCATTGAAACAACAGTCATGTGAGCGGCCCCATTAAAATACATTAGTCCGTGTGATGGTTGTTGTTTTAACGGCCGTCACACGGACGAGATACACGCTCGTCTGAATGAGCCCTTAGGCACTAGAGGAATTGTGAAATCTCAAGAATTTACAGTATATAATTAAATATTTTCATTATTCTTTTCCACCAAATGTGTACATGGCTTTAAAGTCCATAATCTGCAGCAAATTTTCACCGAATTGGCTGAAAATTTAGAATTTTTCGACAGATGCTGCTGTTGATTTGCCACAGATTTTCCAATTCAAAGGGTGAAATCCGTGGCAAATCCGCAACATTCAGACATGCTGCGAATTTTCAAATCCGCGCCGTACCCGCAAATTGGCATTAGAAATATCTACTACGCGTGAATAGGGTTTTGTAAAACCCCATTCACTAGGATTGTACTGTAAATTTGTTGCGGATTTTAGCTGTGGAATCCGCACTGACATTTCACAATAATCCACGTCTGACCCTTATAGCTACAATTGTTGTGTCGGTTTAATAGAATAATCTTCCTTCCTCCTTTTTAGGTTTTGAAAATTTACCAGGTTTATCTGCACTGGACTACGTCACACTCAGCGTCATTAGTAGATATCTCGATTTTAAGGTGAGTATTAAATACATTTTATGTTTAAAGAGTTTTCACGCCATAATCATTGATAGACGTGGCTATGCCATCAATATCTGATCGGTGGTGGCCTTACTGCCGGATGTGCTTGTGTCGGACTTGCAACACAGTGTCATTGACTTTAAGGGTATGTTCACACGGGCTATTTTCAGCCGTTTTTCAGGCTGTAAACACCCCGAAAAATGGCTGAAAATGCGGCGTTCTGTTCCCACGTGGCGTTTTTTATGCAGCCATTTTTTAAAAACGGCTTGGTAAAAAAACGCCTCATAAAAAAGTGCATGTCACTTCTTGAGCATTTTTTGGAGCGGTTTTTTATTGACTCAATAGAAAAACAGCTCCAAAGACGGCCGTAAAAAACGCTTAATGCTTAAAAAACGGCTGAAAATCAGAGGCTGTTTTCCCTTAAAAAACAGCTCCGTATTTTCAGCCGTTTTTTGTTAAGCGTGTGAACATACCCTAATGCAACTACACTGCAATTCCTGACACAGGTTTGGGTAAGGAGGTGCTTTTTGAAAAAACAGCTGAAGGTGGCACAACCCCTCCCCTCTGTATCAGTCATCTTCTAGGGAAGTTCAGTGGTCAGGCTCCGCTACATTTGGGTTTACACTTTGGCCCTGTTCACACTTTTTTTTTTGCAGGCGGAAAAATCTGACTCAAAAATACTTACCGTGTTTTTTGCCGCGTTTTTCTAAACATTTGTCGGCCGCAGCCATTGAGCGCCGCAGGCAAAAAACGCAGCGAAAAAAGCTTTCTCTTCCTCCCATTGATGTCAATGGGAGGTCAGAGACGGAAGAGCCTGAAGAGAGGGCATGACGCTTCTTTTTACCGCAAGCGTTTTTTTCTGCTCGCAGGAAAAAAAAACTCCTCCGCCTACAATTGAAGTCAATGAGAGTTGTTTTTCGGACGTTTTTTTAAGCGGTTTCCGACGTGGTTTCCTCGTCAAAAACAGCGCCAAAAATCTCAGTGTGAACTAGCCTTAGGCTAGATTCCCACAAACGTCTTAAACGTCTGTATGACGGCGTTGAGGATAGGCCATCAATATCTGATCAGTCGGGGTCTGACTGCCGGGACCCTAGCCAATCAGCTGTTTTGAAGGGGGCCGCAGTGCTCGTACGACCGCGGTTTTCCCTTTATTCTGGTCGCTGCTCACACAGCAGTAGCGGCGGTTCACAGTATTACAATTGAAGTGAATGCGAGAAGGCTGTAATACTCTGTAATACTTGTCTGTGATTCACAGTGTGAGTAGTAAGGGAAATTAAGGGGAAGCAGCGCTCCTACGAGCGCTGCGGCCCCTACAAAACAGCTGATCGTCAGGGGTCCTGGGAGTCGTACCCCGACCAATCAGATATCGATGGCCTATCCTGAGGATAGGCCATCAATTTTTAGGGACTGGACAACCCATTTAAACACCTGATTTTGGGCACCAAGAAAGATTGACTCAATTTCTGAAATACTTTGCTATCGTTAACAATCATTGCGCTTATCTTTTATTTTTAGTTTAGGTCTGTATGTTACTGATGTCCGTTCTTCCCTCTATTCTTTTTATTATTTTTATTTAGGGGAAAACAGCTCCTGATTTTCAGACGTTTTTGAAGCCACTCGCGATTTTCGCTACGTTTTTTACAGACGTTTTTGGAACTTTTTTCAATAGAGTCTATGAAAAACCGCTCCAAAAACGCCCAAGAAGTGTCCTGCACTTCTTTTTCGCGGCCGTTTTGAAAAACGCCCGTCGGAACAGAACTCCATTTTTCCCATTGAAATGAATGGGCAGATGTTTGGAGGCGTTCTGCTTCCGATTTCTCGGCCGTTTTTCGGGCGTTTACGGCCCGAAAAACGGACGAAAATAGGCTATGAACATACCCTAATAGTAAAAACACTATTCAAAAAAATATTCCAATAAATATCTATCTATAATATTGTGTGTTTAGTTTTACATGAAACCCAAAATGATGTGGGCCGTGTCTTGTGGTACTAGGGCTGCAGGGTGCACAGTTTTGACCATGAATCACAGTAAAATCATGGGATTACCACTGTGCAAGGTGCAATGGTCGGACTTCTTGCAATGGTCACATGGTCACTTTTTTCATATCGAGAAATAGTGAAGTTGAAGTATTAGTCGTGTCGCCATAGAGCACTAAATGGTCACTTTTATTAGTGTGAGAACAGGTGTTTTTTTTACTATAACTGATTTTATCTCTCTCTATATTTGATGTACTTTAAGGTTGGAGAAGTTTGGAGTGAAATTAGTTTGGAATTAAACTCTGAAAATATTCGACCAGTGACCTCCGATCAAGAAGCTTTGGATGTTATTGAAAGAGCTGCAGAAAATATCAGTAAACTTGTCGCCACTCACCAAACCGAAATGATCGAAAATCATCAGCAAATGGAACTTCTGGAAGAACAGCAAAAATATGCAGAGGTGAAACTAAACTTATTAAACCAGTCCCTCAATAATGAGTTATTCTTCAACTAGTAGAATTATGAATGCAGCTGTGTGTATGAATGGGGAAAACGATATAAAATATCTTAAAAGGGTACAAAAACAGCAAAAGTAACCCAACGTTTATGTCAATTTAAACTTTGAGGTATAGTGTGAAGGATTTCCCTGACACAGCTTCTGTGTCGACGCCCATGGTTAATCAGCCTGCATCTGTTCCTAGGTCTGCTAGAGTGACTCGATCTGCTACCACTCAGGCTGGTAGGCTGAGGAGTGGGAGAGCCTATCGCAGCCTGGCCAGACAGTTCTAGCTCCCGCCCTTGGTCCACTTATACCTTCATTTGCTGCTTGTCCTTTGCCTGTGATTCTCTTGTTTCCTGGCTCTGCTGTTCCTGCTGTTACCATTGACCTCTGCTTCATATTGACCCTGGCTTGACTGACTACTCTCCTGCTCTGCATTTGTTACCACGTACACTCCTGGTTTGACTCGGCTCGTCCACTACTCTGTTGCTCACGGTGTTGCCGTGGGCAACTGCCCCACATTCCTTTGCTTTTGTGTTCCCTTGTCTTGTTTGTCTGTCGTGCACATATTGAGCGTAGGGACCGTCGCCCAGTTGTACGCCATCGCCTAGGACGGGCTGCGCAAGTAGGCAGGGACTGAGTGGCGGGTAGATTAGGGCTCACCTGTCTGTCTCCCTATCCTGACATTACAGATAGAAAGGAAAATAATGCTTTATCTATTAGTATTAGAATGCTGCATGAGAACAAGTATCGCAACACAGCGATTTCTTACTGATTACAGAACGCCTTTTTTTATTTCTTAAAGGGAACCCGTCACCAGCATTTCACCTATTAAACCAGCAATACCTGGTGATAGTGGGTGAAAAATCATTTTTATGTAACCTATAATTATCTTCTTATTAGCCTCTGTAGCTTTAGTATTCAGTTTTTTAGTGTTCCTGTGTCGTATGCTAATGAGCATAAAAGAGTCATATCTTCATTCCTCGAGCCTTTCCCAGTTAACCCCGCCTCCTTACTTTTGAATGACAGCTCCTCACCTCCCACCAGCACACACGAAATTCCGCACTTGCGCATCGATGTCTTGTTCTGGTGCGTGAGCACAACGGGACACCATAGCGGCGCATGCACAGTAACTAGATTTGAGGCCCGGACGAACCAGGGAAGGGTGTTGGACCATACATGACAGGCTCATGCGTGCTATCCCAGACGAGATTTCGGCATTCAGGGCGGGCCAGTTTTCGGCAGTGGGCAGGCATAAGAAGAGGAACGATCGAGACTGCTGGATTATTACCATAAAAGGCACAAAATGTTTGCAGACCGTTATTTACGGTCGGAGGAGTTTAGGAGCGGGGATAACGGCAATGAACTTTTGATAGTAGCGGCCAGCGAGGGGTGAGTAGAGTTCAATAGCTGAAATGCTGGTGACCGGTTACCTTTAAGGCATAACACACTTGTTTTTAGAGGAACACTTAACATGGAAAAATGCTAAAAAATATAACTATTCCTGCAATTCTCCCTTAATTTTATATATATATCAGATCAGCCATTTCCCCCCTCCTTTTCCTCACACTCCTGTGTCTGGCTGTAAGATAACTGGCTGCAGCAGGAGCCTCCCCCCTCTGCCCTGTCTGCAGTAGAAGGATTGTTTAAGCCCCGACCCCTTGTCTAAGCACTGCCCCCTCAGCCATTCACCAGACAAAAATGGAACAAATCATCAGTAAATTAACCCGTGTTCTCTGCAGGATTTCTACAGGAACATGCAGCCGTCAGATCGCTCTGATGGCGTAGATCATAAGGGGGAGACTGAGGAGAGGACCCCCATTGATAGCTTCACAGGGAATTCCTGTGACGCAATCAGGACCCATACCTTGAAGACCCCAAGGGCTGTCTGACCGTATTCCCTGTTGTTGAGAAAGGGCCCATTTCAGGTTGGTCTCACGACCATTGTAATGGGTGGTGAGAGCCTGCACAGGAATGTGATCTGCATGGAAGCAGGTGTTGTACTCGAATCATGAAAAATGGATGGGGGCCCCAGGACCTCATGTTGTAGCTGGTTAGGATTGTGGTGGTGTCAAGCAGCTCCTGAAAGGGGCACCATTTTTATCATTGCTAATTGTGAATTGAACCAACACTATAATACATACAATAATATTGTTCATTTTTAATAGTCACTACCTGTAATAAAACGACATTATGTTTCACTCACAGATAAAAGTAAACCACAAGCAGCGGGAAATAGTGATTAAATCCTGGGATAATTTCCTGGCAAGGACATCAAATTTTGAAGCTTTAAAGGTAATGGTCTTATATTTGTTATTATATATATTATAAACACACACCTATGGCCAACCTAAAAGCCAGTCAGTGGTACTTTAGTGCTATTGATTATTAATCTGAAGTACCCGGTAACTTAATGACATAAATAAAATGTACTTTCCTCTAAATTTGTCTGCCGATAATAGTAAATGTGATAGTCCTCCTCTGTGTAGTCCAACAGGAAGAAACACTATGTCAGCTATATATGAGTCTGTTATTTACTTGAATATTACTATATCTTTATGTTTTTCTATCTATTTTTAGAAGGCAAAACGACTTCAGGAAAAGTCAATTGAATCATCGAGACCTAAAGCAAGACCACAGAATATAACCGTCCACTCTACTCAAATCCCTCACCTTAATACTACGGTAAAGTAAACTGGAGCTATTTCTACAGAAAAAGGAGAAAGTATAAGAATATGTTCACACGTGTCATTAATCCGTTTTTTTGCTGTGTTTTTGTTGCTTTTTTTTAAAAAAGACGACGAAAAACTTTTCCCAGAATCATAAATTGTCACCTATCCACAGGTTAGGTGATAATTTTCTGATCGCTACGAACCCCCCTGCAGTGAGGAGGAGATTAAATGTAGCGGTGGTCGAGCATGTGCCCAACGCCTCATTACTGTCTATGAGAATGACCGAAACAGTACTTGGCTGTTTCCGTCACTCCCATCAGAATTTGAATGTAGCGATAGTGCGAATGCTCAAACACCACTCCATTTAATCTCCTCCTTACTGCGGTCGAGCAGTGAGGGTGATCTTTGGGTTCGGCACCCCCGTTCTTACGATCGGTGGGTCCCCCAGCCATCAGAAAATGATCACCTATCCTGTGGATATGTGATAATTTATCATTTTGGGAAAACCAAACTAAGGAGGTTTGACGTGCCCACATGGATGATGCCTGAGTCCGCGAGGTGGTGTTGACAGGGTACAAGATATACCCATGGTGCTGTGTCCCCCCATAAAGCACCAAAAAATAAACTGACAACACCACGTGTGAACATACCCAATATTTAACAGGCACTGGATTGTCATTGTCATGTACTATTATATTGCTCTGAGATGAAACACTGCAGTGCAGTAAATAACAGAGGACAGGGTTTGTTTGGTGAATGCTTCCATTATAAAGTAAGAACTAAAAGTATCATATCATTATGTTGTATTTAGTGTTTAAAGCGTCAGTCCATCGTTGTACACAATGTTACAGTTTATATACACATAAAATCTATATAAAAAATAGCCTAACTTTGTAAATACATTGCATTATTTATCTTGTAATGATCCTGAGTCACAGCCTGTATGATAGCCCAGTGTTACATTCACAACTCTGTTGGTTGTCACTGGAAACGGTCAACAAGCTTGCTGACAGACACACCCCTAACAGATTGGCTGAGCTCCTACAATGTTAAGAGACAGTAAGTAGTTATTTTTTTTGTGAAATCCCTGAGTAGATCCAAATAAAGGAGTGGTGTGTGTGTGTTTTTTATATACACACACATATATATATATATACCCTCACCGATAACTAGAACGTGAGTGCTGTACTTGGTTTTCGTCGGCCCCATAGACATTGAATGGAGCGGCAGCAGCCATGCGTGACCGCTGCCCCATTTAAAAGCCTCCTCACTATGATACATATACCATGTGTGTGTATATGTGTATATATATATATATAAATATATATATATATATAGATACATACATAATCATAGGGAAGTTAACCTCTAATTAAATAGCAGGAGCACCAGTGTACAAACTGTTGATACATTGTAAATAAAAATGGTATAAAAAGTTGATGCTTCCTTAACAAACATTTGTAAATTAAAAACTCATCAATTGTTCTGTAGGTTGCTTGTGGCCCGGTTGTGACTGTGGAGAGCACACCATCTAAACTTACAGGCGGTCCTCTCGCTGATACAGAACTTGCCCTCAAGAGGGTTCCGATTCGGGGAGGAGCCCTGCAGAAGACCAAAGGTGTGAAAATGTTGGACTAAAGGAACAAATAGGAATCTCTTCCAGTAGAGGATTCTATGTACAGATACACTTTACTGCACGGTCTAGAAGTCTTAGCATGATACATAGAGTACATTTATTAATGTCCATATGAAATCTCTTCTACAGCAGTGGTCTCCTATTCTAAGCTAAGACCCCCCCCCCCCCAGCAGTTAGAAAACTACAATTTAAAGTCGATGTCTACTTTTCCCAAAATTTTTATTGTCCCAACACATCTAAAATAAAAAATGAAGCAAGAACAAAAGGTTTTAATTAAAATGTTTTACCTGTTGTGTATACAGCTACTATGCAGACATACAGGTTTCTATTTTAACAGACTGAAAATAAACCCTGTATAGTCTCATCCTGCCGTCATACTCCCTAACTTTAGTCCTCATTCCAATGTACATTCGGTAGATTAGCAAGAAGTAGCAGACAGATGGAAGGGAGTATGACTGTAGGATCTGACTACAAAGGGTTTGCTTGTAGTCTGTTACCATGGAGACGAATATATAAGTATAGCAGCTGTATACATAAAATAATGTAACATTTTTAATCAAGACTTACAGAATTACATGTTTTTTTTAATTATAGAAACAATGGGATATTAAAAGAAATTGGTTGCGATGGTGCACATAGACCTTAAAGAGGTTGTCGCATTAAGCCAACTTCTTTCCATATGCCCAATTAGGGACATAGAGGTCTGCTCTGGTCCCTCTTCTATATTGGCCAAGCAGTGGCTTCCGGTCTGGGGGGCTGCAACCATGTGTTATGTGGTCACCTATTTATTTGAATGGAAACCATGTAATTCACTTTTTCTACTGCAGGAGAAATTTTAAGCTGTCTGCACCTTCCCCTGGGCACCAGCAGTTTCTAAATTATAGCAGTAGTTTTCTAAATGGGACAATCCCTATAAGGCATGCTGGGAGTTGTAGTTTCACAACTGATGGAGAGCTATAGGTTGGCGACCACTGTTATTCAATAATAGAGGTTCTGATGTCTGTGGATAGCATTATTTCCAGGTTTGATCAGTGTGCTTAATTTGAATAAAAACTCAATGTTACTTTAAATCATTTGTATCATCATTTTGTTTATAGTGGATTCATATTTTTAGAGCACATAGTAGACAATCTAAAAAAATGTAAGGCGCAATTCTGACAAATTGAGAAGTGCCATGAAGCGTACATAGAAGTGTAGACAATTACCATTACTATGATCAGAGGTCCTTCTAAAGCCTCAAGTAGACGCCATGATTGTGCTTTAATCCGAGGAGTATTCATGAAACAGCAAATATGCACAGATGTTCACTACAATCTGTCTGTCATCTTGCTGCAAAATTTTACAAAAATCATTACTACATAGGAAGATGTCACTAACCCGAAATCTAACGACATGCTACAAGTATAACAACCGTCTGGCAAGTGAACACATTTTGATTTTATATATACACTACCGTTCAAGAGTTTGGGGTCACCCAGACAATTTAGTGTTTTCCATGAAAACTCACACTTATATTTATCAAATGAGTTGCAAAATGACTAGAAAATATAGTCAAGACATTGACAAGGTTAGAAATAATGATTTTTATTTCAAATTTTCTCCTTCAAACTTTGCTTTGGTCGCTCCATTTGCAGCAATTCCAGCATTGCAGACCTTTGGCATTCTAGCTGTTAATTTGCTGAGGTAATCGGGAGAAATTTCACCCCATGCTTCCAGAAGGCCCTCCCACAAGTTGGATTGGCTTGATGGGCACTTCTTGCGTACCATACGGTCAAGCTGCTCCCACAACAGCTCTATGGGGTTGAGATCTGGTGACTGCGCTGGCCACTCCATTACAGATAGAATACCAGCCGCCGGCTTCTTCCCTAAATAGTTCTTGCATAATTTGGAGGTGTGCTTTGGGTCATTGTCCTGTTGTAGGATGAAATTGGCTCCAATCAAGCGCTGTCCACAGGGTATGGCATGGCGTTGCAAAATGGAGTGATAGCCTTCCTTATTCAAAATCCCTTTTACCTTGTACAAATCTCCCACTTTACCAGCACCAAAGCAACCCCAGACCATCACATTACCTCCACCATGCTTGACAGATGGCGTCAGGCACTCTTCCAGCATCTTTTCAGTTGTTCTGCGTCTCACAAATGTTCTTCTGTGTGATCCAAACACCTCAAACTTCGATTCGTCTGTCCATAACACTTTTTTCCAATCTTCCTCTGTCCAATGTCTGTGACTTTTGCCCATATTAATCTTTTCCTTTTATTAGCCAGTCTTAGATATGGCTTTTTCTTTGCCACTCTGCCCTGAAGGCCAGCATCTCGGAGTCGCCTCTTCACTGTAGACGTTGCCACTGGCGTTTTGCGGGTACTATTTAATGAAGCTGCCAGTTGAGGACCTGTGAGGCGTCTATTTCTCAAACTAGAGACTCTAATGTACTTGTCTTGTTGCTCAGTTGTGCAGCGGGGCCTCCCACTTCTCTTTCTACTCTGGTTAGAGCCTGCTTGTGCTGTCCTCTGAAGGGAGTAGTACACATCGTTGTAGGAAATCTTCAGTTTCTTGGCAATTTCTCGCATGGAATAGCCTTCATTTCTAAGAACAAGAATAGACTGTCGAGTTTCACATGAAAGCTCTTTTTTTCTAGCCATTTTGAGAGTTTAATCGAACCCACAAATGTAATGCTCCAGATTCTCAACTAGCTCAAAGGAAGGTCAGTTTTATAGCTCCTCTAAACAGCAAAACTGTTTACAGCGGTGCTAACATAATTGCACAAGGGTTTTCAAGTGTTTTCTAATCATCCATTAGCCTTCTAACACAGTTAGCAAACACAATGTACCATTAGAACACTGGAGTGATGTTTGCTGGAAATGGGCCTCTATACACCTATGTAGATATTGCATTATAAAACCAGATCAAAGGGGAGAGAATAGACATGGACCGCACATCCACTGTATACTATGATCAATTGCGGCTAGGCAAAATATTTAAATATGAACGAGAGGTTCTTTGTAACATTTTGATCAAATTGTATGCAAGCCCACTTGCCACTTCACGGCAACCTCTAAAAGTGGGTCCCTACCCTATCGGTTGCACCACCGCGTGGCGGCCACCGCAGCACCGCTCCTGCAGAGGGAGCAACCCAGAGGCCCAAAAGCACCCATGCCATCAGGCCAAGCCAAGCCTCCCTGGCTCTGGGCCACGTCCCCCCACAAGTGCAGCACCACAGTAACAGACACCACCACACAGCAGCACATAAATTATAAAAGCATTATAAAAACCAGGCGTTTGCAGCTAGAATAGTCATTTAGCACATTAACAATGTATTGAGTGTATTTCTGATTAATTTAATGTTATCTTCATTGAAAAAAACTGCTTTTCTTTCAAAAATAAGGAAATTTCTAAGTGACCCTAAACTTTTGAACGGTAGTGTATATATATATGCAGGTAGCATATGATCTCTACAGCCAATCAGAGGACTCAGCGCTGACTAATCGTATTTCTGGCATAATGCATGACCGCTTACTCCTCTGATTGGCTGCAGGGGTCTCATGCTACGTGCATGCAAACAATCAACGCCGCCGGAGCGTTAGCGCTGGAACGCCAGGGGAAAAGATAGGTGAATACTGCTTCTTTTAATTATTTATTAGCCAAACTTTTTTCTTCTTTTAAATCTATGCCTATGCAGGGAATCTGGAGCTCCCGTATAAGTAAAAGCAAAGCCCCAACCCCTATAAAAATATACTAAGAAATTAATAATCACATAATTATTAACCCATTTAGATTAAGGGGGGTTTTAAGAGTAGACATGCCATTTAAAGGGGTTGTCCAGGCTGGGGGCTGTTTTTTTATACTAATGACCTATCTAAAATACGACATGCAGGTAACTTCTCTTTACTCATGACAAATCCAATATTTAAATTGGTTAATAATACAAAAATGGCACATTCTGCGGAGTTCACATTTGTCATTTATGACATTTTACAATCATTTGTTTTTTCTGTGGGTGGGAATCTGCGGCCTACCTGAGAGATTGTCTTACGTCAGAACATTTTTAATAGAATTGCAGATTGAGAAGGCAACCTTGGTATAGAATATATAATCAGACATAACAACCTTCTTAGACGAACACGGATTCCAGAGAAATACATTTACAGAATGGCTCCGATCATGACATCGTCCCATGTGTCACGTTAAAACCAGGCTTCTATTAAAGGGATTCCTGTGAAGAAAACAAGAAGGAAAGTTACGATACAGAAAAAGGCATTATATATCCTCAAAACCATTTGGTTTTTTTACTCCAAAATAAGCGACTACCGAAATGTGTCCACATGAAATCATGTTACAATCGTAGACAAGGTCCATTTTGTATCGCCGAGGCCGAGTGTAATATACGTAAATTAAAGTCACCTTGATGTGACATTCCCAAACTCACACACACACGCGCCCACACACGTTTAGGATTTTACCCGCCCGGTACATTTTGGGTAATGCTAACACTGGCGGTAGCCGATAATGAAGATCATAACGTTAATGTTAAATATCTCAGTGAAAAAAAATCCTATCTCAAAATCTATTTTGCAGCGTAAAATACATGTGAACAATAGAAAGTGAAATAGATACAAATGTCAACTATATTGAAATAACCAAATAAACAGAGCGATAGATAGATAGATAGATAGATAGATAGATAGATAGATAGATAGATAGATAGATAGATAGATAGATAGATAGATAGATAGATAGATAGATAGATAGATAGATAGATAGATATGAGATAGATAGATAGATAGATAGATAGATAGATAGATAGATAGATAGATAGATAGATAGATAGATAGATAGATAGATAGATAGATAGATATGAGATAGATAGATAGATAGATATGAGAGAGATAGATAGATAGATAGATAGATAGATAGATAGATAGATAGATAGATAGATAGATAGATAGATAGATAGATAGATAGATAGATAGATAGATATGAGATAGATAGATAGATAGATAGATATGAGATAGATAGATAGATAGATAGATATGAGATAGATAGATAGATAGATAGATAGATATGAGATAGATAGATAGATAGATATGAGATAGATAGATAGATAGATAGATAGATAGATAGATAGATAGATAGATAGATAGATAGATAGATAGATAGATAGATAGATAGATAGATAGATAGATAGATAGGGGTTGAGCTCTTGTATACCTGGACAGTCTTCTGGTAAGATGATGACAGGTGAGGAATGGGACTGCCAAGAGAATTTTTATATTGAAGACCCTCCTACGGTCCGGCGTCCCATCAAGGGGGCCTGATACTGAGTCTGTCAGTAGTATTTCTATCGTAGAACAATGTGTTACATTGAGATCATTAATGTGAGCAAGAGAAAAGCATGCAGAGGAATAAGTGACAGCGCGCAGACTATATGAAGAACTCCTCATATAAAGAACTAAACAAGAGGTAACGCGCTGCAGCGCTGCGTATAACATCAAAGATGGAGGAGGCAAAATAAAAAAGAATTGTCGGGTTTGTTCATATATTTTTTTTTTGTTCATATTTAATGATGTTGAATAGGACGACACAAAGTGATACGTACTCTCTGTCTTGTACGTGTCCAGATTAATGTCGGTGGAAGCTCTGAGGGTCCCTCAATTTATTGGAAGAAAGAAAACAGAGAATAGCTTCCATAAACCGGATAAAACAAAATATACCAAACATGGGGCTAAATTATTTTTTTTATCCCAAGGTTCTTAAAGGGTAACTAAAGTTTCAGAAAACTTCTGACATGTCAGACGTTTTGATCGGTGTGGGCCTGAGCACTGAGACCCTCACAGAACGCTAAAACGAAACGGCAGAAGCGCTCGGGTGAGCGCTGAGCCGCTTGGTTTCTGATCCGCTTTTCTCAGAAAGCCGAGGTATTGATGTACGGACTCAATAAAAAGTCTATGAGCCTGTACACCAACTGCTCGGCATTCCGAAAAAGCCTAAGAAACTAAGCGGCTCAGCGCTCACCCAAACATTTCTGCCGCTTTGTTTTAGCGATCGGTGGGCGTCTCAGTGCTCAGACCCACAATGTTCAAAACCTCTGACATGTCACTATGACATGTCAGAAGTTTTCTGAAAGTTCAGTTACTCTTTAAGGGAT
The DNA here is from genome assembly GCF_050947455.1 of Rhinoderma darwinii. NCBI lineage: Eukaryota > Metazoa > Chordata > Amphibia > Anura > Rhinodermatidae > Rhinoderma > Rhinoderma darwinii. The sequence goes on from NC_134691.1 coordinate 324,287,005, forward strand.
GAATTATTACACACAGTACCTAGTGTTCAGTGGTCTCCTGGCACCAGATCTGTCTGCCAATTTGTCATTGGAAGAATTGGGAAGACAGAATCGCGTCACCATAATTGTGCCGCAGAGAGTCCAAACAATAGTGCCATTGAATACCTACATAATAGTGCGTAAATAAAAGGGGTATACAGAGTACTACAAATCTTACTATGCATCAGTCACAACAGTACCCAAATAATGGTATCGTACAGTGCACAAATGACAGGGCAATACATTGCTGAAATAATACCGCCATACAAGGCTCAAATACTAGTGAAATACAGTGTACAAATGCAGTGCTATATAGCAACATACAGTCACTCGCGCACTCTGACCAGCCAGGACTTGCCTATGCTTGCTCCTTCATTAAGACAGCCAGGAGTAAGCTCACTCATTAAAGAGGCTCTGTCACCACATTATAAGTGCCCTATCTCCTACATAATGTGATCGGCGCTGTAATGTAGGTGACAGTAATGCTTTTTTATTTAGAAAAACTATCTATTTTTACCACTTTATGAACAATTTTTAGCTTTATGCTAATTACTTTCTTAATGCCCAAGTGGGCGTGTTTTTACTTTAGACCAAGTGGGCATTGTGGAGAGAAGTGTGTGACGCTGACCAATCAGTGACCAATCAGTGTCATGCACTTCTCTCCTTTCATTTACTCTGCCCACTTGGTCTAAAGTAAAAACACGCCCATAAAGCTAAAAATTGCTCATAAAGTGGTAAAAATAGATCGTTTTTTTTAAATAAAAAGCATTACTGTCACCTACATTATAGCGCCGATCTCCTTATGTAGGAGACAGGGCACTTATAATGTGGTGACAGAGTCTCTTTAAGACCAAGGCGTACGCTCACACATTTAGGACATTCCCTTACTTATCCAGAAATCCAGACATACGCTCACTCAACCAAATATCCAGACCATACATTCATTCACTCATCCAGGACAGACACTCACTCACTCATTCAAACCAAGACGTACGCTCACTCAACCAAATATCCAGACCATACATTCATTCACTCATCCAGGACAGACACTCACTCACTCATTCAAACCAAGACGTACGCTCACTCAACCAAATATCCAGACCATACATTCATTCACTCATCCAGGACAGACACTCACTCACTCATTCAAACCAAGACGTACGCTCACTCAACCAAATATCCAGACCATACACTCATTTACTCATCCAGACATCCAGGACAACTCACTTATCGAGGCCAAGGCGTACACTCACTCACTGGCTGGATTCACACGAGCGTGGCGTTTTTGCGCACGCAAAAACGCGGCGTTTTGCGTGTGCAAAAGCCACTTAACAGCTCCGTGTGTCATCAGTGTATGATGCGTGGCTGCGAGATTTTCGCGCAGCCGCCATCATTATGACACTCCGTTTGGATGTTTGTAAACAGAAAAGCACGTGGTGCTTTTCTGTTTACTTTCAGAGTTTGACAGCTGTTGCGCGAATCACGCAGTTCGCACGGCACGTGCACGGCACGTGCACGGCACGTGCGGCATGCGTGGTTTTCACGCACCCATTGACTTCAATGGGTGCGTGATTCGCGCAAAACGCCCAAAGAACGGACATGTCGTGACTTTTTTTCAGCGGACTCACGCTGAGTAAAAATCACGGACATGTCTGCACGGCCCCATAGACTAATATAGGTCCGTGCAACGCGCGTGAAAAACACGCGCGTTGCACGGACGTAATTCCCGTTCGTCTGAATAAAGCCACTCACTTATCCAGGATATTTGCTCAATCACTAATCCAGACATCCAGGACAAGCACTCACTCACTTATCCAGACCAAGGCACACTATACGCTTACTCACTTAGGCCTTATTCACACGAACGTGTGCGTTTTGCGCTCATTGCATTTCCGTGTCTCATCGGTGTTTGTTGCGTGGCTGCGTGATTTTCACACGCGTATGACGGACGTTAAACACGTTCGTGTGAATAAGGCCTAAACCAGACATCCGGGAAATACGCTCACTCACACCAATTAGCACACATACACATATATTTACATATACCTCCCTACTTGTCTATCATCTTCTGGAGACCTTCTTGAATTCACTTGCACTCACTTGATCCTGGAACTTGATGATAGGAAATACTATACCGTTTACTGTCACAATACCAAGAGCTGATGGGGACATCTCGGCAGGCTTCAGAAGAGGTGGGCAGAAAGGGGTGCGTTCCTGAGACTTATATTAGAAGTAAAATACATACTAGTAGGCCAAAAATTGGGGAGAATATATGTGCAGCAGTCAGCAATAGTATGGCTGAAAGCAAAAAGACCTCACTTTATTCTTCTGGTGTCCAAAAACACAGCGTGACGGTGAAATAAGCCAATTTATGAAATCATCAGGAAGAGGTTCCAGGCTTCTTGCCCCTGGTGGACTTGCCCTTAAAGTGATTCTCCACCTTTAATCGTCATCTTTAGGTCCACAATGCTGTGCTGATTGATCATTTGTCACTTATCTCCGACAGACACATAGAAAGTGAATGGAGCAATGGCCGAGCATGTGCAGTCCCGTTCCATTCACATAGGGCATTCCGGTACCCCCGTTCCTGGGATCGGTGGTGGTCTCAACAGTCAGGCCCCCACCGATCAGACATTTAGCACCTATTGTGTAGAAAGGTGATAAATGATCATAATGAGAAAACCCCTTTAATATATCTTCATAGAGGTCAGAGCCCAGATTTTCTGATACAGATCTCCAAATTCCCTGCATTTACATAGATTTGAAATAGAACACTCTAGTTACCTGCAATCACCACTAGGGGGTGCTTATAGCATACTGTCTTATTATTGAGCTCAATGTATATCAGTATGAAGTTCCTAAGCTCCCTCTAGGGGTAACTGCAGGTAACTACAGTGTTATATTTTATATCTGTCTTTGCAGGGGATTTGGAGCTCTGTATCAGAAAACGGAGCCCCGGCCCCTATAAAGATTTATTAAAAATTTATTCTGCAGCCAATCATACAACCTGTGGTATAAAACAGCCTGAAGTTATCTAAACCGTTAGAAAGAGGGGAAAGGTCCTCTCTGTCATTCCATTGGCCCCCGCAACATGATTGCAGAGTGCCTAGTGGTTGCCATGGCATCTAATGATCGCTTGATCAAGTTCCCATTTTTCCCCTAAAGAAATGTAAAATCATAATTGGTATCGGCGCTTTTGTAAAAGTCCAAACTGTTGATCTATAAAGGGTTAAAAGGGTTAGGTACTTTTTAATATAATTAACATATTCCGAGGAAATACCACAGATGGGGCCATCTGCTAGTACCTCGCCAATCATAAGAAGGGAAGGGGCTCTCCATCCATCCATCCATCCATCCATCCATCCATCCATCCATCCATCCATCCATCCATCCATCCATCCATCCATCCATCCATCCATCCAATCTAGTGTTGCTGTGAGTGGGCGGAACTGTTCCGCTGCGGCACTAGTTCCCGGCGGGCAGTTTATCAGGTGCGCTCTGTCATCCTGTGTGTAGCAGCGTGTTCCGCTCGGGTCATTCAGTGACATTACCGGTGTCGGGGCGTCCTGTCCTCTGCAGCATGGTGTGGTCCAGCAGAGTTCTGCTCCGCAAGGTGCGGTGTATACTGATACAGCTGTATATACTATAATGTACGATAATGATGCGCTGGACGTACAGCAGCCCCGGGTCACCTGTAGCTTACTATCTGGTGTGGCACTACAACTCCCAGCGGGCACTGTCAGGCTCTGTTGGGGTTTGTGCTTCCACATTTTCTCTCGTTTTCCATTTCATTTTCTTTCAGATAAGTATTCAGCATCGTTTCTTGTCACTAGTGAGATCTGATTCCGGGAAAGCTGGGTGACAACCTCCAACTGCCGCCATTACAGCTTCCACAGGGGTTGTCACCCAGCTTTTCCAGACGTTTCAATGGCGAATATTCCCATTAGTTATGATGCAGGGGGTCATGTTATATATTACTATAATACAGCAGATTTGCCATTCAGGAATATGGTAAAGCCTTGTAGGCGTCGTAATGGCAGCCATATTGGTTGTCACACAACTTTCCCCGAAACAGATACAACTAACGGGGGTTTTACACAGGATGATTATTGGGCGGACGAGGCTTCATATATAACGCTCGTTGTTGATAATTGTCCTGTGTAAACCGGGGAACGATCAGCAGAGGAACTGGCAAACGCTGGATCATCTGCTGCTCGTATCGTTTTAAAAAAGTGAAATATTATCGTTGTCGGCAGAACATCTCCCTGTGTAAACAGGAGACGCGCTGCCGACATGATAATAATGGATGGGGACGAGCGATCATAGTAACGACTGCTCGTCCCCATCCATAGCTCCGTGTGACAGGAGCAAACGAGCGCCGATCAACGATCTCTCGTTAATCAGCGCTCGCTGCATCGGCCGCTTATCAGCCGGTGTAAGAGGGCCTTAAAGCTCTATACACATCTGCGTTGCGACACTGTTCTTCAGATTAAAATGACAGAAATGTCAATGGATCCCATTATAAGTCGGTGGAATCTGGTGGGAACTGTTTGTGTTGTCATACGATGGATCTGGCACAGCGTCATGTATTCCGTTATAAATAGACGCCATGACACCGGTGTAAACAGCCGAAGAATAGAAATGTTCACAACGCTCGGCAGACGGCCGGATAACTTCTGGCTATGTACACATTATTTTTTGTAAATCAGTGTGTTTGGTGCAACTTTCTAAATACTTTACAATAAAAATTATTTTTACTTTTTTGAGATACAGCTGCTTTTTGCTTTGTATCCCGTGTACAACGCAGCTGTGTCTAGTGCTGAAACCTGTATCTGTAAGGGTATGTTCACACGGCAGCGTCCGTAACGGCCGAAATTACGGGGCTGTTTCCAGGAGAAAACAGCTCCGGAATTTCAGCCGTCATGGCATGTGCAGGCGCTTTTTCGCTGCGTCAATTACGGACGTAAATGGAGCTGTTTTTCCATGGAGTCGATGGAAAACGGCTCCATTTACGTCTGAAGAAGTGACAGGCACTTCTTTGACGCGGGCGTCTTTTTACGCACCGTCTTTTAACAGCGAAGCGTAAATTTACGCCTCGTGGGAACAGACAAACGTAAAACCCATTGCTTTCAATGGGCAGATGTTTGCCGACGCTATCGAGCCGCATTTTCGGACGTAAATCGAGGCGGAAAACGCTCGAATTACGTCCGTAAATAAGCCGTGTGAACATTCCCTTAGTTGTGATCGATGAGACACACAGGACTGGCTGACACTGAACCCGGCAGTCCCACTGACCTGACGGATTCAGGTCCCAGCGCAAGATATAGCTGCTCTGTATACAGGATACAAAGCAGCTGTATCTCAAAAAGTAAGAATTATTTTTAATAAAAAGTAATTAGAAAGTTGCACCAATCACACTGAGAGACATTTATATATATATATTGTTTTCAAATGTGTACGTAGCATTTAAGGCTTTATTCAGACGAACGGGAATTACGTCCGTGCAACGTGCGTGATTTTCACGCGCGTTGCACGGACCTATATTAGTCTATGGGGCCGTGCAGACATGTGCGTGATTTTTACTCAGCGTGAGTCCGCTGAAAAAAAGTCACGACGTCCGTTCTTTGGGTGTTTTTCGCGCATCACGCACCCATTGAAGTCAATGGGTGCGTGAAAACCACGCATGCCGCACGGAAGCACTTCCGTGCGAACTGCGTGATTTGCGCAACAGCGGTGAAAAGGATGAATGAAAACAGAAAAGCACCACGTGCTTTTCTGTTTACAAACATCCAAATGGAGTGTCATAATGATGGCGGCTGCGCGAAAAGCACGCAGCCGCGCATCATACGCTGCTGCCACACGGAGCTGTTAAGTGGCTTTTGCGCAGGCAAAACACCGCGTTTTTGCGTGCGCAAAAACGCCACGCTCATGTGAATCCAGCCTAAGGGTGAAATGTAAGAGAATTGTGCCGGTCCTAAATAAAAAGGAGCTGGGGTAAGATGTGACAAATTTATTAATGGGTAACTAAACTTTTAAAAAACTTTTCACATGTCATAGTAACATGTCAGAAGTGTTGATTGGTGGGGGTCCGAACACTGAGACCTCCACCAATTGCTAAAATGAAGGGGCAGAAGCGCTCGGGTGTGTTTCCACACACAGGACACGTTGCGGGTAAATCTATCACTGAAATCCGCACTAAATAGTGAATATAGTGAGTACATTGCTGCGGAAATGCTGTAAAAACCGCAACAAAACAAATCTATTGCGGAATTTCTGCTCCCCGTTGAAGTCTATGGGCCAAACCCGCAGCATCTCCGCACAGAACGCGCAGCATCTCCGCACAGAACGCGCAGCATCTCCGCACAGAACGCGCAGCATCTCCGCACAGAACGCGCAGCATCTCCGCACAGAACGCGCAGCATCTCCGCACAGAACCCGCAGCATCTCCGCACAGAACCCGCAGCATCTCCGCAGCATCTCCGCACAGAACCCGCAGCATCTCCGCACAGAACCCGCAGCATCTCCGCACAGAACCCGCAGCATAAATTGACATGCTGCAGAATTGAACGTTGCACCGCAGAACAATTTCCGCACGACTTTTGTGCGTTCTTTCGCAGCGTGGGCACAAGACTTTCTAAATCTCATTAACTTTGCTGCTGCTGTAAATGCAGAAAATTCTGCAGCGTTTACGCTCCGTGGGAACCCATTTGAGGCGGATTTCTGTGATAGATTTACCAGCGTTTTGTTTTTGTTTTTTAGATTCCGCAGAAGATTCTCTGTTGCAGAAAATGCACAGCATATCCTGTGTGTGGGAACAGAGCCTTAGGGTGAGCGCTGTGCTTATTTGTTTCTGATCGGCTTTTTTCGGAGCAGTGTACGGGCTCAATACAAAAACGATGAGCCTGTACACCGCTCGTCCGAGGAAAGACAATCAGAAACAATTTTTTATTTTTTTTATATTGTCCACTGAGGGTGGGGGGGGGGGGCAAGCTACGGGACGTCTACATTGCTACGCCACACAGAGTAAAGCTAGCGTAGATTTCCACTATAATTTATGGCAGATTTTTGCCGTAAATCATAATAAATGTGGCCCGTCCCCTTTTTACAAAAGTGCGAGGGTGGTGTTTAAAAGGCCAGAGGTTGCAATTTGCGTGACTTTGGTTCTTTTTTTTTTTTCCTAAACTGGAAATGTTGTATGTGATGGGGAATTTTATGTATTTTTAATAGGAAGCTCTGAGCGCCCCCTGCAGGCGAAATGTTGTATTACATGGTGCACATATAAATTAAAGGGGGTCCATGTTATACCTCCCAGCTTGTCTAGATGTCCTTGCAAAAGGGGTGCTGTCCCGTTCGTCTGGCAGCGTGCATAGGTGCAGGAGGGGGGAGGTGGCATTAAACATTCCGGATTATCAGTCAATCATAGAACTGTATATAAATTTAATTTAACTGGCAGAGAACATGCAAGATCAGCACAAAATAAACCATTATGACTCTGACAACTTTCTGCTTCTGGTCTTGTGAGATTACAGATTAACTCCGTGTCAGAATCAAGTGCCGGATCATCAGAATTTCTGGACTATTAGATGTCAGATTAAAGTCTATATGTTACTGTGTCCTATATAATTGGATTATAAATGGCCGGTCTGTATTCTAACATAACGTGGACTCTTCTATTTACTGCAGTATGGAAACTTTGTAGACAACCTGAGGATCCTGGTGAAGGGTGGCGCCGGCGGCATGGGTCTTCCACGGTTAGGTGGAGAAGGTGGAAAAGGAGGTGATGTGTGGGTGGTGGCCAAAAACGGAGTCACAATGAAGCACGTAAAGGACAAGTTTCCTCAGAAACGCTTTGTTGGCTGTGTTGGCGGTAATAGTAGGTGAGTCCCAGTTACTGAATGAACGGGTCATGTCTCTGTGAGGTTCTTGTAATGTCTCCATCAACAGTGCGCCATAAAAAACAATCCCCAGGAAATATAAGTCTGGGAAAGCTGGGTGACAACCCCTATAGAAGTTGTGAGGACGGTCATATTAGTTTTCAGAAGTCGTAATATTATTACACTCAATAAAGACATCCCGGCCCCTCCTGAACTCCTCGGGCTCCATAGTGTCACTGCTCTTACAGTAAAGAATCCCCTTCTAGGTTTGTGTAGAAACCTTCTTCCCTCTAGACGTAGAGGAGGCCCCCTTGTTACAGTCCTGGGTATAAATAGATCATGTGAGATATCTGTATTGACCTGTGATATATATAGAATTATTAGGTTACCCATTAGCCATCTTTTTCTAAACTAAATAGCCCAAATTGTGATCATTTTCTGGCTACTCCAGTCCTCTATTCCATTTATAACTTTGGTTTCCCGCCTTTGGGCCCGTTCAATCTCCACTATGTCTCTCTCTTGTAGACCTGCGCCCGAAAACGTCACAATATTCCATGTGCGGAATATTAAAGTGGTAGAACCATATTCTCGTCACATGCTGCTTTCTTGGCACCCCATGAACTTATTTGCCCTGGCAGCTGCCCGCCGGATTTCAAATTGTATGAGTATTTAGTAGATAAGTTATAATGTAAATAATTTCAGGGGAGACGGCTGAGGAGCCATTGACTGCAGTGTACATCATAACAGGAAGTCAGATGTGTGCAGTAAAGTTATGTTTCCCCTACCAAAAATTGTTGTATTCATCATATGGTAATTTAAAGAGGCTCTGTCACCACATTATAAGTGCCTTATCTCCTACATAAGGCGATGGGTGCTATAATGTAGGTGACAGCAGTGCTTTTTACGATCTATATTTACCACTTTATTAGCGATTTTAGCTTTATGCTAATGACTTTCTTAATGCCCATCTGGGCGTGTTTTTAGTATTGACCAAGTGGGCGTTGTGGGGAGAAGTGTATGACGCTGACCAATCAGTGACCAATCAGCGTCATACACTTCTCCCCATTAATTTATTCTGCACATAGTGACACAGTGTTGTTCACGCTGTGCTGTCTTATACTGACACATTAACGTTACTGAAGTGTTTAGACAGTGAATAGACATCACCTCCAGCCAGGACGGGATGTCTATTCACAATCCCGACACTTCGCTAACGTTTCTGTGGTACTTACAGCAGAGCAAGCATAATCTCGCGAGATCACGCTGTAAATGACAGGTTACAGAGAGATTACACTTGTTCTGCTGTAAGTCTCACACTAACGTTACCGATGTGTCTGGATTGTGAATAGACATCCCATCCTGTCTGGAAGGAATGTCTATTCACTGTCTAAACACTTCAGTAACATTAATATGTCAGTATAAGACACCACAGCGTGAACAACACTGTGTCACTATGCGCTGAGGAAATGAATGGAGAGAAGTGTATGATGCTGATTGGTCACTGATTGGTCAGCGTCATACACTTCTCTGTACAACGCCCACTTGGGCTAAAGTTAAACACGCCCACTTGGGCATTAAGAAGCTCATTAGCATAAAGCTAAAAAGCGCTCATAAAGTGGTAAAAATAGATTGTTTTTCTAAATAAAAAAAGCACTGCTGTCACCTACATTACAGCGCCGATCACATTATGTAGGAGACAGGGCACTTATAATCTGGTGACAGCCTCTTTAAGGTAGAATCCCAGATAAGTTTTATTACAACATAAGGAGTCAGACTAAAAACACAAAACATTTTTGCTGTCATCCTCCCAGCGTTCGAGCACTTAAAGGACCATCCGGGGATGATCGTCAGGTGGATGTTCCAGTTGGTGTAGTCATCACTACAGATGACGGCAGGAAAATGGGTAAGACGCTTCTCTCATTAAGGGAAAACTCCTCCAGTAAAGAAAAATATTATTCTTTTTCTTCCGCCTGCTTAACCCCTTAATGACCAGCTAAATTTTTCTGTTTTTACCTCTGCATTTCAGCAGCCATAACTTTTTTAGTTTTTCATTGACGTGGCTGTATGATGCCTTGTTTTATGCGGGAGAAATAGTATTATTTTTTTCCCCGCAGTTTTGGGGGAGAAAAATGTAATTTTTACTGCGTGAATATAGGAAAAACCGATTCTCGTCATAGATTTTCTAGTTTTTTTTTTTCCCCGTTCGTGTTTCACACTTATTATCCCATCAAATTAATTCTTCTGGTTATTACGGTGGTGTAGATACCTAATATGTGAGGTTTTCTGTTTTTATGTAATGTAGGGGCAATAAAATATATTTTATTCAAAATAATGACACTTTTTTGGGACTTTTTATTATTATTTTTTATTTTTTTTGTTCCTTTTTTTTTTTAAATCCCATTAAGGGATAACTTTATTTACAACTCTATCTTTTACTTGTAATGTATTAGCATACTCCTGTATGCTAATACATTACACTGTGACATAGTGTGCCCTGACAGCAGGCAAACTGAAAAGACAGCCCTGGGGTCCTTTCTAGGTCCCCAGGGCTGGCTGCAGAGGGATTCCATGCTCTTTGATCACGTCACCGTGTTTCCGATTACTCGGACCGCGGTGATCAAAGAGTTAAACAGCTGGGGTTGGAATGTTTTCCGACCCCAGCTGTATTCAGCAGGCTGCTCTAAGATCAGGAGCTGTAAGTTACAGCTCCTGCTTAGAGTATGAGCGCTCATCAGCCTCTTCTACAGCAATGACAACAGACGTCACTGTAGACTAAGCACCTGCACCGCCTGCCGTCAAAAGACGGTGGACGGTCGTTAAGGTGTTCAAGGGTTCATCCAGTTTAGACAACCATATGAGGCAATTCTGAGTTAAAGAGGCTCTGTCACCAGATTATAAATGCTCTATCTCCTACCTAATCTGATCGGCGCTGTAATGTAGAGAACAACAGTGGTTTTTATTTTGAAAAACGATAATTTTTGAGCAAGTTATGAGCAAGTTTAGATTTATCCTAATTAGTTTAATAGACAACTGGGCGATTTTTAACTTTTGATCAAGTGGGCGTTGTAAAGAGAAGTGGATGACGCTGACTAATCAGCGTCATACACTTCTCTCCATTCATTTCCATCTGTACTCACAGCACAGCATGATCTCGCGAGCTCACGCTGTGCTGTGTAAGTCCCACAGAAACTTTACTGAAGTGTCGGGAGTGTGAATAGACATTGCATCCTGGCTGGAGGCAATGCTATTCACTCTCAAGACACTTCGGTAAAGTTACTGTGGGTGTATGTGACAGCACAGCACGATCTCGCGAGATCACTCTTTGCTGAGAGTACAGATGAAAATTAATGGAGAGAAGTGTATGACGCTGATTGGTCACTGATTGGTCAGCGTCATACACTCCTCTCTGTACAACGCCCACTTGGTAAAAAGTTAAAAAACGCATTAAAAAACTCATCAGCATAAATCTAAAATTGCTCATAACTTGCTAAAAAATGATCGTTTTTCAAAATAAAGACCACTGTTGTTATCTACATTACAGCGCCAATCACATCATGTACAATATAGGCCACTTATAATGTGGTGACAGAGTCTCTTTGATAGAAGGGGGGTCCTCTGTTCAGGATCCTCCTCTTGGCCAGAGTGGAGAGCGGTTAAAAAAAGAGTGTCTCTAGCTCTGGAAGACCTGTCCTGCATTACACAGACAACCCATTGTAATTAAAGGGGTTTTCCAGTCCCATAAAATTGATGGCCTATCCACAGGATAGGCCATCAATTTGTGAAAGGTTTGGATCCGACTCCCGGCATTCCTGCCAATCAGCTGTACAAGTGCTGCTTCCCCTTCATTTCCACTACTCGCACGAATCGTCGACATACTTGTAGCGTTGGTTCACAGTATTACAGTTTACTCCCGTTCACTTCAATGGGTGGAGGCTGTAATACTGTGAACCGCCGCTTCAAGTGTGTCAACGATTCACAGTACGAGCAGTGGAAATGAAGGGGAAGCAGCGATCGTATGAGCGCTGCGGCACCTTAAAAACAGCTGATCGGGGGGGGGGGGTGCCTGGAGTCGGACCCCGGCCGATCACATATTAATGGCATATCCTGAGTATAGGCCATCAATTTTATGGAACTGGAAAACCCCTTTAATGGACATTGTGTAATACTTAATTTCTCCTGTGGTGGCGCTGCAGGGAAATGAAACCCTTACTGCAAGGTTTCCCCACAGATTACAGCTGATCACTGGGGGTCCCAGCAGAATGACGCTTTGTGATCTGCTTATTGTCAAGTGATTCTTCTAACAAGTTGGGGTTGTCCATAGCAGAGAATTCCTTTAATGAGTGTCTATATGAACTGTTAACTAAGCCCCGCACTGAATGTATAGTCTGTTGTCTTATAACTGGCACTGGAGGATTATACCGCAGCCATACCTGGGTAGAGACTGGCATAGTGATCTGCTATTTGCAAATAGTGGTGCTTATTGATGAAGTGCCAGTACTTCCCCAGGATGATGGCCACTGCTCAGGCTACGTCTGTGTTTTTCTTTATTAACTCATTGACATTGTCCCAGGGTGGATACCGCTTGTCTGCCCCTTTTGTGCAGCCCTATGAAAAATGGGGATTCAGTGAAACAGTCCTAGACATTGTCGCAGGAGGCCGCACGCCTGATAGAGAAGATCACTTCTGCCCTATTGAAATTCTTCAGTATGGATCTCTTTACAGTACAGACTGGCACAGGAAGAGATGGCTGCTCAGTTGTAACCTGGCCTCCAGTGTTCATACTGGCTGGGCTGGTGGTCTATCGGCCTGGTGGCAGCCTGTTGTATCGGAGCTGTTTTGTTAACGTCATAATTGTGCTTCTTTCCTCTAGGTGAGCTGGATGGAGAAGGAGACAAGCTGCGGGTGGCCAGAGGAGGGCAAGGCGGAGGATTTAGAACAGATTTTCTTCCTTCCAAAGGCCTAAAAAGAATAATTCGCCTGGATATGAAACTGATTGCAGATGTGGGGTTAGTTGGGTGAGTAGCAGTATAATTCCTATAATCATTCTGGAAGTCCTGTCGGCCTGACATCTGCTCCCCGCATGTGAATTTATTATTGAGTTCAATGTGAGCTGTGCCTATGCAGTGAGCCCCCCCTAGTGGCAGCTGCCAGAAGACACAATTTTGTCATGTGAACAAAGGGATTTTTGTCATGTGAACAAAGGGATTTTTAAAAAGAAACAAAACACCACTAAAAATAAAAAATAAGCAGTGACCTTCCTTTATTGAATTCCAGCCATTTAGTGAAATTTCCTGCGTCTTTTGTTTGATAAAATAATAAGACTAATTGTTGCTTTATTGAGCTCTCTGTATAGATGAAGGGAACAGACAATTTGAAGTGCAGCAGATCTATGTCTGGGTCCAGATGTCTGCCACTTGCAATATCAATCCACTATCTTTTAGGCTGCTAGACCCCAATGTATATGAGTGTGGGGTAAGAATTATTCAGCCTGATTATATTGTTTACCATGAGATAAGCGGTGCCAACCCTGTCTTTTAAATCACCCATTGTATTTAAAGGGTTAAATAGAAGCGCCAATAGACACACAGTCATACCCATCATCCCCTAACCTACATTGTTTATTTGTTTGTCTGTTTACCCCCTTTCAGCGCCTATCTTTCTTTTTAAAAGACAATAATCCATTTTCTTTTCACCATCTTGATTGTAGAAGTCACTGTCTGCAGCCAGTAGCTCTTGTAGCTACATGTCCCATGATGCCTTGTCCAGCCATCACATATATAGTTATACACAGTGGAGACGCATTATTATGACCACCTCCTACTTTTGATGTTGGCAGCGCGTAGCCCATGAAGGCAGTGATGTGTGGTGGGTGGGCTTGGTGGGTATATAAGGTGCGCGATAGGCAGTCTGATGACATATTACTCGTAGTTGCCATGGGTAAAAGGGGCGATTTATCAGAGTTGTAAAAGGGGCTGATTATTGGCTTTCTGGCCATGGGTGGCGGTATTTCTCACACAGCTCAGTTTGTGAACTGTTCGCGTGCTGCTGTGGTGAAAATGTGGGTGGACGAATGGCACCATTGGGAATAACCGACGTGGAAACTGCGGAGCGCCACGTGCCATTGATGTGAGGGGTGAATGTCTGCTACGAAGGTGCGCGAGGGCCGAACGACACGTTGGCGTGTCAGGTGAGAAACATCAGAGAACAAACCCCGGCAGCTATTGCTGGAAGAACACTAGCTGGTGGCGGCAGCGTTATGGTCTGGGGAATATTTTCATGGCATTCTCTGGGCCACTCATCCATGTGGAAGGCTCTGAACCGATTTGGGTATAAATCCATCGTTGCAGATCACGTCCCCCCATACATGCTGTTTGTCTTCCCTGGGGCAGATGGAATCTTCCAGCAAGACAATGCGACACGTCACACGGCTAGAAATGTCCGGCAGTGGTTGGAGGAGCACGACCAAGACTTCCAAGTACTTCCTTGGCCTCCTAATTCAGCAGACATGACCCCAATTGAGCATCTGTGGGACTCCCTTGATCGTCTTGTTCGCTCTGTGGATTCTCCCCCCCACGCACTCTCCAGGAAATGTGGGATGCCCTGCAGTCAGCATGGCTCCAGATACCAGAGACCACCGACCAGCACATTATTGATCACTCCCAGCCCGTCTAGCTGCGGTCCGTGCTGCACACGGCCATTACTCTGGATATTAGCTGGTGGTCATAATAATGGGACTCCACTGTGTATAAGTCATTCTAAATTGTGAGCATGATGCTGGACAGGCACAGATTCAGGTTGAATGCACAGGAGATGCAGGAGACTGTGCTCTGTGCAGCAGCATGCGTGTCACAGGGAGTGTGGAAGCTTCAGTCCACTGTAGAGAGAGGGGGGTGATGACTGGTTGGCAAAAGCTTTACATCAGGTGAGAATTTACATACAATGGTTTTTATCTTAGATCACCATAGAACCGTAAATTGTACTGAATCACCCTCGTAACACTTCTCAATACATTCCACAGCAGAGGTTGTCGCTAATAAATAAATAAATTCCTAAAAATATTCATTTGTTTTGTTTTTAAGGTTTCCTAATGCCGGCAAGTCCTCATTACTCAGCAGTGTCTCACATGCCAAACCTCAGATTGCCGATTATCCATGTAAGTGATCAGCGGCTGCACATAGAGAATAACTGGAACACAACTTTATAGCCTGGAGCCGAGTCATGAAGCATAAATGGCTGCTCAGTCCAGTCTACACCAACTCACTGCTGCTTTCAAAAATAGATTACCTTGCAACCAAGCACTAATACTTAAAGGGAACCTGTCACGTCAAACAGGCAGTCCGATCTGTAGGCAGCATGTTATAGAGCCAAAGGAGCGGAGCAGATTTATATATAGTTGTGTGAGAAAAGATCCGGGATAATCTGTCATTCATTCATTTAAACATCTGCTAAATAACTAACACTCACCTGTTAAATCCCCTGCCGCTCCGGCTCTGGTGGTCCCTGCCGGTCTTTGTTTACTTGTCCTTTGGTGATGACGTCACACACATCCACGTGACTGCTGCAGCTATTCACTGCCGCCAGCAGAGTCGTACTTTACAAGTATCACCGCTGAGTCCAGTGTTTGGCTGCAGCAGTTACGGGAATATACAGCACGTCATTGCTGCAGAAAAGTAAACAAAGAACGTCAGTGAGGTGAGTAGCGGTTATTTTTTTTTATTTTGTCACATTTGTGCTACTGTCGGGGTC
This sequence comes from Rhinoderma darwinii, assembly GCF_050947455.1. NCBI lineage: Eukaryota > Metazoa > Chordata > Amphibia > Anura > Rhinodermatidae > Rhinoderma > Rhinoderma darwinii. The sequence goes on from NC_134691.1 coordinate 324,302,643, forward strand.
ATTTTAGACTTCCGGAAAATCCCTTTAAAAGTCCAGTGGGTGGTCCTACTAAGTAACTAGCCTGCTATTCCCGTATTCACATAAAGTAGCTCCGCCCATTGGACTCTGTAGCCCACAGTGAGCAGGGATTTAAATGAACCTTTTCTCTCAAAACTATATATATATTCCTCATTATCTATAACATGATGTCAACGGGACAGGTTGCCTTTAACCCCTTCATCACACTTTATTTTTTCTTTAGCGTTTTCAAACACATGTAAAAAAAACATGTCGTTACAGGCATTTTGTAAATGTGTTTTTCCTGGCATTTTTAAAGTCTTATGGGGGGAAAAAACGCAATACCTAGGTCATGCTGGATTTTGGGAAAAAATGCCACTGACCCCATAAATATCACAAACCTAAATGATGTGTATGTAGACTTATATTTTAATATAGACAAGTAATCTCTAGCTGCAGCCTTTTTGAGCAAAAAAAACCTTGAAAAAAACACAGTGTGAATTCAGTCTAAAGGAACACTCTGGGCAAAACTGATACACAGTTCAATGGTTAGTGTATGGGGGGGGGCTGCATGACACAGGGATTCATATAAGAGAATTCTTGTCATGCTCCGCCCCCTCAGCACCTGCACTAGGGACAACACAATGTATCAGTTTTGCCTTTAACAAAGTTTTGAGATGTAAAATATTTATATACAGAGAGAGAGAGAGCAGAGATTTCAACAAACCACAAAAATATGTTGTCTGTACTGCAATTTTATTTATTTTAAAAAGGAAATAAGAAAAAAAAAATAATAATTTATAGAATAACATTATAGTAAAATTAAGACTAGTGGGAGTGGCTATTATTATTTAAAGCACCTGCTCGCCCTTTCATCAGCATTTCTGGCCTGGCTGTGTCCATTTGTAAGTATGGCCTTTTTCGGTGTTTTTGTATATGTCCCTGTGTTTTTATCGGTTCTGTTTGTGCATCAGGAACGTTCTGTTCCAGTTTAGGATTTAGGGACTCGCAAGTCTGGGGATCCTTGTCGTGGATTGCGAGCTTGCGTCCTTTTGGCCAAAATGATCACTAATACCCCAGGTATTTTTCATTATTATGTATATTCGCTTCTCTTGGACACAGCCGGGTCTTTGATGCTGGGAGAGCATGGTGTGTTGTTGTTTGGCATAGCAAGCAGGGTAGCCCGCTCTATGAATTATCAAGGCGTCACAAATAGGCTTCTACCTGGCTATACACGTTGCGCCTCATGACGTACACACTATCCCTCCATGTTTCACTCACTTGCACCCCATTATCCATTTATTTCTATTGAGGCACTTCATTTATTACTGCCCCCTATATTTCACTTATAGTATTACACTTGCACACACACTATTCATTTATTATTTCTTACTACACATCCCATGCACCACACACCACTCCCCTCAAGACTAGTGGGAGTGGCTATTATTATTTAAAGCACCTGCTCACCCTTTCATCAGCGTTTCTGACCTGGCTGTGTCCATTTGTAAGTATGGCCTTTTTCGGTGTTTTTGTATATGTCCCTGTGTTTTTATCGGTTCTAAAATTAAAGTGTAAAACTGCTTATAAAGAAAGAATTCAAATCTGATTGGGTAGCACCAAAATGACACAAATCTAATTGGCTATTGATACATGACTTTTTGCATCTTCATATTTATGTTCTGGAGCACGGCTACTAAACTAGTTTTTTGGGTCTGCCGCCTGATGAAGGTTTTAACTAAACACCAACAGTATGACAAATCGAATCCTTGGCAGAAATACGAGGCTTATCATCCCCCTGTAGGTAGTGCCCCCCTTTAAATGGTGCCTCACTGCTACAAACTCACATCTCACTTGTCCCTGTTCCCACGCCGTCATCCAGCGATTCAGGCCTTCAAGGGAACGACTCAGGCGGTGTGATGACATCACAGAAAAAGCACCAAATGGCTTTCTTTTGCACCCGCTATCGTTAAGGGAGGCAGTTCAATTGCATTTGCATCCTAAGGACGTGGATACAATTGAGTGTAGGGGGAACTGGCCGGATCCCACCCCGGCTTGTAGAGGAGAAACAACTGCAGCGGAGGAGGGACGTTCCTCAACACTGACCTGTCCGCCTGCCTGCCGGCTGTCAGCGAGGGTCCGGACAGCTGGCATCCGCGGTCTGAGTCCGTCAGTTGATTACACCTCTTCTGGAGGCTTGTTTGCTTGTGATACCTCCGGAACTTTTTCAAAACCGGTCTGGAGATGTCAGTATTGATCAGATTGGTTGCTACGTTTAGGACATGATGTGTTGGGGTCGGCGTGTCTCCATGTTGTTTTCATTAGTCTTTGTCTTTTCTACATTTATTTAAAAAAAAAATTGTTCTGCAAGGCGCTTTCGATGTTGAGGGGCTCCTGGATTTGTTAACTTCATTTGGGGATTTTTTACAGATATTCCCTGGACATTTAGGTTTATTTCTTGTGAAAAGGTTTTATGATGTTTGTCTTACAGTCACGACTGTGCGACCTGAAGTGGGAAAAATCATGTATCCTGACTTCAAACAGGTAATAACCGTGTGTAGTCGCCTCCTGCCGCTCTCTGACCGTTCATTGTCCATGTTCTCCAGTTACGCTGGCCATAGACATCAGATTCTTGTCAGCAGCTCGCACCAACTTCTGCTGACGATCTAATGTCTATGTGAATAACCGGATCATCCTCTGTCATCACTTGTTGGGAGAAACCGGGATAAAACAGGTTTGATTCTAATCCAGATAAGTGGTGCCATACGTGTCTAGTGGGCACTTCTGTTCATGCACATAGAAATATAACGCACTCTCATCCGATCCAAACAGCCATGTTACTGGGGGATGAGGGGAAGATAGCTGTCAAGCAAGCAGTTGTTTATAAGACCGCTGTCTTATGTGAATGGCTTCTATACATATTATAACTAACTTCAGTCAGAAACTAAAACTCAACTTTGCTCCTGAATCTTTATTTGTAGTTTTTCTTCTGTAAGTTCAGCTGTTTGTTCTCCAGACTTCTCCTACTTTTAGCTTCTGGGACGTGTAGCAGCCATATTAGTTCTCATGGAGCTAGTCCTCTGTCACTTGGTCACTCAGAGATTCTTTCCGCCTCCTTCTCTCTTGGCAGTCAAATATAATTGTGTACATATATCTGTACAGAATATAAAACATGATCTAGTACAAGTGATCAAATGTTTATTCATCTATCATGGATGTGTCCGAACAACCAGATCCTTTATCCTAATGTATGTCCGTCAGTAGCTAGCTTCCTCTCCTATTTGGGTTTAATAGAATTATATCGAACAGCCTGGCCGAGGTAAGAGTTGAGATTGTTCACAAATGCAGCAGGTTTATTTTACTCCCCAAGACACAGACTCAGGGCAGCGATGATGTCAAATTTTTCCATGTAATGCTTAATTTCCCCTGTGGTGGCGCTGCAGAGGAATTTAACACTTGCTGCTAGATTCCAGCAATGTGACAACCTGTGATCACCTTATTTGTGGGGGACACTTCTAACCAACTTGTCAAAAGCTGAAACCCATTTAATGACTCGTGGTCTTTATTCTAAGGCTTCTTTAGGGTTTGTTCAGATGTAGCGTAAAACTGCAGAATTTCTGACCGGATATTCTGTGTGGAAATCCCGCAGCATATTACAGTAGCTGCAAAGTGGATGAGATTTTAACAATTCTCTGGATTCTGTGTCTTTCTGTAGATTTCTGTTGCCGATCTCCCAGGCTTGATAGAAGGTGCACATATCAACAGAGGAATGGGCCACAAATTTCTCAAGCACGTGGAGAGAACAAAACAGCTGCTCTTTGTGGTGAGTTTTCTGCTGGTCACTTTCTGATAAAGCCTCTCGTGTCTCACTGTTCACTTGATCATTTCTTATATCAATGCAAGAATAAGGGAATACTGAAAAAACCCACAAAGGGGCATTGTTACCATTGCGCCCTCCCTCCCAACCTACAGAACACTTGTCGTCATGATATGACACCTTAAAGGGGTCTTGCACCTTCTGTCAACTGATGACCCATCCATCAGTACATAATCTGTGGGGGTCCGACACCCTGGCCCCGCACAGATCAGCTGGCCCGGTGCCTCCGTGCGTACATGCTGGATGCGGTTAGCACCGGCCATGGAATAGCGGCTGAGCTGCAGTACTGTATTCAAGTAAATCGGATCGGACCTGCAGTTCTGCAGCACGGCCGCTATACAATGTACGCAGCCAACTGCTTCCGGCTCCGTACATAGAATTATGTGCCATAGCGTCCGGTGCCCGCAGGCCACCGGAGCGGCTTATGGTGTGGGATTCGGGTGTCGAACCCGCACCGATGATATACTAATGACTTATCCGGTGGATAGGTCATGAGTTGTCAGAAGGTGGAAGACCCCTTTAAAGAGGCTCTGTCACCAGATTATAAGTGCCCTGTCTCCAACCTAATCTGATCAGCGCTGTAATGTAGATGACAACAGTGGTTTTTAGTTTGAAAAACGATCATTTTTGAGCAAGTTATGAACAATTTTAGATTTATTCTAATTAGATCACGAGATCACGATGTGCTGAGTACAAATGGACATGAATGGAGAGAAGTGTATGAGGCTGATTGCAAATAACTAATGTGCCGGAGGCACAATGAAAACCATTTCCCAGCTACCAACTAAGTAAATATAAGATATAACTTTTATTGGTAAATTAATTAAAAGGTCCAAGATGGACAATCAGAGCACAAAAGTTACAATTAGCTCAAGACCACTAGCACATGCTCTTTAGAAATGCTGCCAGAGAAGGGCAGGATTTAGTGTACAGGTCCTATTGCGATAGGATGCCTGTGTCAGCAGCTGCAGACTGCTCGACAAACGCTACTATCACGGAGTATAAGAGGTAGAGGCTAGTTGGTCATAGCAGTTAAAATGACTAAGTGTATAGCCCCCCCCCCCCCCCCCCGACATGTTTCGTTGTAAACACAACGTCCTCAGGGGATAACAATGGGGCTTGTGTTATTTGCAATTGTTGTTTTGACCTGCCAGCTACCAGGGTCTTCTCTAATATTTTATGAGGCTGATTGGTCAGCGTCATACACTCCTCTGTACAACGTCCAGTTGGTAAAAAGTAAAACACGCCCAGTTATCCATTGAGAAACTCATCAGCATAAATCTAAAATTGCTCATAACTTGCTCAAAATTTATCATTTTTCAAAATAAAAACCACTGTTGTTATCTACATTACAGCGCCGATCACATCATGTAGGATACAGGGCACTTATAATCTGGTGACAGAGCCTCTTTAATGTGATGTGTATCTGCTTAGATTGTGCTGCATCCAGTGGTTCTGTTAGTGAAGTGCCATCTGGTGGCAGAGATGGGAAGAGCAGTGTGTTTGATGGCATCTATGATTAAACATGTCCCAGCTACTTGTGCTATGGCACTGGTTAAGGCCCCATGCACACGACCGTGTTTTTGCGTCCGCAATTCCCCCGCAAATCCACGGGAGAATTGCGGACCCATTCATTTCTATGGGCCCATACACACTATCCGTGTTTTCACGGGTGTCCGCAAATCCGTGCCGCAGAAACTCAGGACATGTCTTATTACGGGCCGCAAATTCAATGCGGACATGCCAATAGAAGTCAATGGGCCCGTGGAAATTGCGGATACACCTCCGTGTGTCATCCGCAGTTTGCGGATTTGCGGAAATGTTGCTAGGCAACGACCGGGAATGAGTTATGTCGTCATCCTGTTTTACCTAGGCTTTTTTTTTTTCATCCGCATTTTGCGGATTACATACGGATGAACTGCGGATTACATACGGATGAACTGCGGATGACATTTCACGGAACACGGTCCTGGAATTTGCGGACCAGAAAAACACTACGGTCGTGTGCATGAGGCCTAATACTGTGGTCCTGAATTCATGGGGTGCTTTTGCGGGTCGCTTCCACATACTCCGGGAGCCTCCCATCACGAAAACATTCTCATTGACTTCCTGTTTTATTGACTTTTACAAGTATACGTGTGTGGGAGAGAAATCAGATAGTAGTGACAGGGATTGTTGTGTCCCTTAAATGTATTTTGTGTACAGTTCTGCAGAAAATGTTTTTTTGGAGGCTCTTTCCTGTATTTCCTGTTACAGCTTTTATAGCTAACTATTCGGCCCCCACACAGAACTGTAATAAGGTCTTTGGCCCATGCAGGGTTCACTCAGATCCGGGCCGCTGTACGTACGGGATGATTGCACAATTACATTCCTACATCATGGGCATTTATCGAGACATGAAATCTAATTGCTGATTGGCTGCCGTGGTTTTTCTATCTACTTCTAGGTAGACGTCTCTGGATTTCAGCTCTCCTTTAAGACTCCATTCAGAACTGCCTTTGAAACCGTGCAGCTGCTGATGTTGGTGAGTACTCTACTGTGGTGACTCGATGTCAGTGGTTAAAGTTCATCACAACTTTTAGCATTATTTCATTTTTAATTCCAGAATTCTGTGCTGGTTAATGTCATAACATATTTTTATATGGGATCAGAGCTCTATTACTGAAAAGTAATACAATTCTAACTGCCTGAACCCACCACTAGGAGGCGTGAACTGAAGACAAATTTATACAGCTTCTATTGATCTCTATAATCTGTATGCAGTAAGCTCCTATATGCCCCCTAGTGGTGGCTACATCATTTAAAGTCTATGTACACTTTTGAATGTTTTTTTTGGCTTGTTAAATCAACGTTTCTTTGTGTTTATAACCACTTTTTTGACATTTATATAAAAAAATTATTTAACTTTTTACAATATAGCTTCTATGTATCCTGTATACATAGAAACTCTATAGTTTTCTCTCAGCCAATTCCGTCCGTTCAGCTAAACTGACGGCTTGGCTGAGAGCGGGTCCTGTGTCTCTCTCTGACACACAGGATCCAGCTAATAAAGTATTACATCTAAGGTTTTTTTGGGGGAAATAGCGCCTCGCTTGTCCTTGGTCTGTGTCTGGTATTGCAGCTCAGCCTCATTCCAGATACAATTTATTCATATAAAAAACTTCATATTCTAGGAGCTTGAACTGTACAAAGAAGAACTGCTGGATAAGCCCGCCCTGCTGGCCGTCAATAAGATGGATCTGCCTGATGCTGAAGACAAATTTCAGGAGTTGATGAAGCAACTTAAAAATCCAGAGGGTAAGAAATCTCACCATAGGTCTGGTTTCTCGCTGTTGCTCGGTCTGTGCACTAATGCGGACTGCACCTTCAGATCTGGGTGTTCGCTCTGATGAAGCAGTAGATCGATCTCTGGACAATTTGGCTGCATGAAATGATGGAAAAACAAGTGTTTGCTGGAGGTCGTGATCTAGAATAACCTTGTACTACTGCAGCCGGTGTAGGGGGTTGTCCAGGATTAGAAAAACATGACTGCTGTCTTCCAAAATCAGTGCCACTCCTGTCCACAGGTTGTGTGTGATATTGCAGCTTAGCCCCTTTCACTTCAATGGAGCCGAGCTGCAGTACCACACACAACCTGTGGATAAGTGTGGCGCTGTTTCAGAAAGAAAGCAGCCCTGTTTCCATAATCCTGTACAATCACTGATTTATATAGTAGAATAGAAAGAGTTGATCCAGCGCTGAAGGAGTGTATTTAAAAAGGAACGTATTCCCAATTTTATTCGTATCAAAACAATTAAAATTCGATAACAGGCAGACTTGGTATCAAGGCAGCAATCGGTAGGTGTAGTGAGCCTACGCGTTTCAAGCATGTCGAGTGCTCTTAGTCATGGCAATCATTCACACACTGATTTATATACTCAGTGGCATTTTATTAGGGGAAAATGTTAGTCTCCTCACCTTCTAGACGTCTGCAGTTCTCATTCTCCTGCCTGCTGCAGTCTATGTAAATGTGAAGAAACCTCCTCATCCCCCAGAGGATCCCTCTTCAGTTTACATTAAATTGAAGATTGATTTTTCTTTTTTTTTTTTTTTAAATCTTTTTATTAAAGAATTTTTCAAATCAAGAGAACAATATGACAGATATAAACAATGAGAAGTGAAGAATGGACGGCAGCCGGCAGCGTGTTACATGAGGATGCAGCAGATGACGTGACAGCGTAGAATTATCAGTATAAACTATGAGAAAAGACGGGAGGGGGAGGTGGAAAGTACCAACAGGTCATTTCTTGAGCAAAAAAACCCAACCGTTATGGCTGTAGAGTTGTTACAGTTGATAGTTGGGAGTTCTATTGGCCAGTAGGAGTCGGGGTCGGAGCTTTTCGTTTCCTGTTGAGACCGCGGGGATCTGATTAACCTTCATTTTTGAGTTCTTCAGTTCCCAGTGCGCTATTTCTTCCAGGCGTTATATGTTATCTACTTTCTGTATCCATTTTGCAATAGAAAGATGTAGTGGTTTCCAAAATGTGAAAATCAGCGATCAGGCCAGACCAGAGTGTAGTAGGTCTTGTGGTCTCAGGAAGGTAATACAGATTTGTTGCACCAACGCATGTATTTCTATCCCGGACCGTTTAACTATTTCACGTGTCCCCACATGGAGGGTGGAGGCCTTTGATTTCTTGCATTTCCAGCACTGGTTACTGTATTTTTCAGGGGTCAGATTTTCTGCCTGTGTCATAGCGTCCTGCACACCCCTGACTGTGTCACCTTCAGATATTTCCGGGACTGACGGGGTACGGTCTGGAGAAGGTGTCATGAATGGACTGTGGGACGTGCATACAAGCTGCCAGCATAGCATTGTGGGAATAGTGATCTATATTGAGGGCAAATAACAGAACTTGACCACTCTGCCTCCCTGTACATTCAAATGGTCCTCCGATGATCTCCCGGGACACCCCACAATCAGCTGCAAGTACCCGGCGAGTGCGAGTTTCCACAGACGAGATAGGTCTCTTTTTTGGAGTAGCTCTGGTGCAGTGGGAGACCCCCCTCTATTACATTTATGTGGGACATATGCAAAAGGGTTGTGTAAAACAAGTGGACAATAAAAATCTCCGGCTTATTATTAATGTCCCTGTGATTCCATGTAGTGTATGAGCCGGGATCTCCACCCCCCCTCCCCCGCACCTCCTCTCCCCCACACCCCTCCCCCATACCTCCTCTCCCCCGCACCTCCGCTCACCCTCCCCCGCACCTCCGCTCACCCTCCCCCGCACCTCCGCTCACCCCTCCCCCTCACCCCCCTCCCTCCCCCGCACCTCCGCTCACCCCCCCGCACCTCAACTCACCCCTCCCCCGCACCTCCGCTCACCCCCCCCCTCCCCCGCATCTCCGCTCACCCCCCCTCCCCCGCACCTCCGCTCACCCCCCCCCCTCCTCCGCACCTCCGCTCACCCCCCCCCCCCGCACCTCCGCTCACCCCCCCCCTCCCCCGCACCTCCGCTCACCCCCCCCCCGCACCTCCGCTCACCCCCGCTCCCCTGCACCTCCGCTCACCCATTGTCTGCTGCTGTGGGGTATTTTGGTTGAACGTCAGACTTGGGTAGATTTCAGATTCAGATTTCATTATCTAATTGTATATTGTTTGTCAATTTCTTCTATTTTTGCATATTTGTCACACGTGAATGTTTCAGATCATCAATCTACTTTTAATATTAAACAAAGATTATCCAAGTAAACACAAAATGCTGTCGTTAAATGATGGTTTCATTTATTGAAGCAAAAATTCGGTTCAGACCTACCTGGCCCTATGTGAAAAAAGAATTGCCCCCTTAGCTACTAAATCAACCATTTAACCAAATTCAATTGACAATCGGTATAATTTCACTAACCACAACCAGGCACGATTACTGCCGGACCTGTTGAATTTAAACATGACTTAAATAGGAGATGTCTGGCCATGTGTCGCCGGCTAGAACTTCCCAAAAAAGCAGCACATGATGCCACGTTCTAAAGAGGTTCAAATACAGATGCCAAATAAAGCCATTGGCATCTACCAGTCTGGAAAGGGATTATAAAACCATTGCTAAGGCTCTGGGAATCCAGCGTACCCCAGTGAGAGCCATTACCCACAAATGGAGAAAGCTTGGAACAGTGGCGAGCCCTCCCAGGAGGGGCCGACAAACTAAAATGTCACCAAGTGTGTATCGCAACTTATCCCGGAGGTCACAAAAGAACCCAGACAAATATCTAATGAAATGCAGGCCTCACGTGCTTCAGTTAAAGAGGCTGTCACCCCATTATAAGTACATGATGTGATCGGCGCTGTAATGTAGATTACAGCAGTGTTTTTTATTTAAAAAACCGATCATTTTTGATGGAGTTATGACCTATTTTAGCTTTATGCTAATGAGTTTCTTAATGACCAACTGGGCGTGTTTTACTTTATGGCCAAGTGGGTGTTGTGGAGAGAAGTGTATGACGCTGACCAATCAGTGGCCAATCAGCGTCATACACTTCTCTCCATTTACAGTAAATCCTGAAGGAGAATGTCCGCCCGTCAGTTCGTGACCTAAAGTTCATGCGCAGTTGGGTTATGCAGCAGGACAATGATCTGAAGCACACAAGTAAGTCCACCTATGAATGGCTGAAAAGAAAAACAATGAAGGTTTTGAAGTGATCAAGTCAAAGTCCTGACTTGAATCCCCCATTGAGATGCTGTGGCAAGACCTTAAAGGGGCAGTTCATGCTTGAAAGCCCTCCAGTGTAGCCGAATTAAAACAATTCTGAAAAAAAGAGTCGGTCAAAATTCCTCCACAGCGATGTATAAGACTTATCGCAAACATTTGATTGCAGTTGTTACTGCCAAGGATGGCACAACCAGTTATTGGAATAAATCTTTACCTTTAATAAATGAAATAATCCTTTAAAAGCTGCATTACTTGTGTTGTCTTTATCTTATATTAAAATTAGTTGGATGATCTGAAACATTTAAATGTTACAAATTTGCAAAAATAGAAGAAATTGGGTGAGGGGCAAATACTTTTTCACAGCGCTGTATATCCAGCTCCATATTAATATATATATATGTATATATTTTGTTCCTTTTCAGATTATTTACATACGTTACCAGAGGAGCTGGTCCCAGAACGTCAGATTAACTTCAAGCGCATCGTCCCGATCTCCGTGGCTTCAAATCAGGGAATACAGGACCTGACCAGGTGTATCCGCAGATCATTAGATGAACAGGCGGACGTAGAGACTCAAGAAACCACGAGAGAGAAACTGCAGAGTCTTTATACCTTCTCTTCTCAAAGTGTCAAATATAAACCGCTGCTTCCCCCTGAGCACACAATGGACTGAACGATCCTTCAGATGTAGATTATTATTTTTTTGTACAGTATTTGTCATTTCAATAAAATATCTTGTTCATAAACCCAAAATTAATGTGTTGTTAAGATTAATAGGTTTCATGCAGAAAGACCAGGATGAGGAGGGGGGCTGCAATGTGATGCCTCATGCACACGACCGTAAAAACACCCGTTATTGCGGGTCGTAATTACGACACGCAATAACGGGCCCATAGACTTCTGTTAGTCACGGGTACCTTCCCGTTTTCTCACGGGAAGGTGCCCGTGCCGTTAAAAAAATAGAACATGTTCTATTTTTTCATTTTACGGGCCGTGCTGCTATACTTTATAATGGGAGCACGGCTCGCAAAAGCGACCGGCTGCCCGTGCCCGGCCGTGCTCATAATTACGAGCACGGTCGTGTGCATGAGGCCTGAGACTGTAATATATTATGGGGAGCACTAGGGTTGTTTCGGATTAGAAAAAAAGTCTGCTTTCCACCCCTACCCAGAAATTGCACCATTCATGTCCACAGGCTGTGTCTGTTACTGCAGCTAATGCCGTTTCAAGTAAATGGAGCTGAGCTGCAATACCAGACAAAGCCAATGTACAAAAGTGGCGCTGTTTCTGGAGAAAAAGAAAAAACTTTCCCCTGTTCTGTTGATGCCATTTATTATTAATACAAGATAATCCTCAGACGTCACAGCTCTGCTGTATATTCAATGGACTAGAAGTAAATTTTAGTTCTTGTTCTATATAAAAGTTTCCATCACACACAGGTTGCGGTTCTATTCGTTATTCCACATCCAGTGTCGCTGCTTCTCTGTGGGTGGTTATACTCCATGTGACAATATGCAGAAAAGTCCATTTTTATTTTGGTAAAATCTACGTCACCGGTTACAGAATATTTGCAAGTTTTTGAAATTGAACACTATAAGGCATACACAAACACCTGCACGCTAAAAAGCTACAACACGGTTGAAACTAGGTAAAGCAGTACAAAAAAAAAAAAAGTTACATTCCACTTTGTCTGCCTTTTATAAAGAGTTAATGTTGAACTTCTTTAGCTATGCAGAAACCATTCCCAAACATACAAAATGAAGCTCAGGCTCACTTATTTAATAACATGGTGTCCGTCCGTCTGGTGTAACCCCCCACATCAGTCATCGTTCTCATATGATTAAAGGGGTTGAATGAGATAACGCAAACATGGCTGGTTTCTTCCAAAAAACAGCACCACTCTTGTCCAAAGGCTGTGCCTGGTATTGCAGTTCAGTCCATTTGCGTGTGGCTGAGCTGCACTAACAGACGCAGCCTATGGATGAGAGTCGGGCTGTTTCTGAAAGAAAGCAGCCATGTTTTTATAATCTCATACAACCCCTTTAAAGGGTGACTCCAGTTAGACATTAAATAGGTGGTATCGGATTTTTTTTCCAGAAACAGTGCCACTCTTGTCTGTAGGCTGTGTCTGGTATTGCAGCTCAGCCCCATTCACTTAATGAGGCTAAACTGCAATTCAAGACTAAGCCTATGAGCAATACAAATATACCGACACTCCCATGCCTGACAATGGGGCAAAGAATTAATATTCACTTAGGAAGCACTTTCTTCACTGGCGCCCCCTGCTGAGTGATGTACTTTGTATCTGCTTTGAGCACCTTTGAAGCTGTTATGGCGCGTTCACACTGACATCAGGATATTGTAAACATTCACCTATAATCTATGATTAACTAAACTAATACTGGCCCCTATGGGTGAGCATATGGATCTTTCATAACTGGCTTTTTATTTTATTTCCCCTTAGGAATTAAATGTATAAAATATAAATTTTCAATTAATAACTCATACGGTGTAAACGGCATCAAAAATTTGCGATTATGTAAATTTGCATTTGAGCTCAGGAGAGCTTTTTAATGAGTGTCCGGGCTTTTCTCCCTCTTAAAAACTGGACAAGAGTCATTCAAGAGCCCAACTACCAGACCAAAATGGACATGGGGTTTATGACTATAGGTTGTATATAGTGTCTGTGCTCCATACACTCCTCTAGAATGAGAACTAACTGGTTATATTTGCACGGCTAACCTTTTGATGGGACGGGAGAAAGAGGAGTTGCAGCCCATTGCAGTTAAAGGGGTCTACATTATTGCAGTGGTCTCCAACCTGTGGCTCTCCTGCCATCATAATCCCTCCCATCAGTCCTCTACTTCCTGCTAACCTCACATACGAAGAACGGTACAGATGAAGGTGACTGTAGGATCAGACTACACAGGATTTATTTGTAGTCTGTTACCATGGAGACAGGAAGTTTTTAATCAAGACTATTTGCAAAGTTTTTTCATTTTAGATGCAGAGTTACAGCCATTTCCTACTGCTAGAGTCCTTAGTCTTAGCACACTTGCACGTAGGAGAGCTCATTCTAGGTGGGGTTTATCTTAGAAAGTTGCCCCCTGCCCCAATGCCAGGCCCTTGGCACGCCTTCTTTATAGCATAGGATCCCTATTTGCCCACGGTCTATTTCGGCCAGATTATTAATAACCATTGGCTTCCTGACTGCTCTGGATTGTATTTATTGAGCACTATATTATTAGATAAGCCGGGTTGTGTCTAGAATGAGCTTTTGCAAGTTTCCGTCAATGCATCAGAAAGGCACAGCACTGGTTGTAGTAGGGATGTCCAAGTCATGGCCTTCCGGCTGATCTGATTACCTGGAGGACCAGAACTGGACACTCGATTTATATATGTAATGATTTTTACAGAAAATTAATCCAAGAGTCCACAACGTGTTTCATAAAACTGAGTGTCGTGTATGAGATAATCAATTACTACCTACATTCCCCATGCCAAAGAAGAACCTGCAAGATCCACAGAACCATCATGGAAGGTCATACATCCCATCATACCCTGGTAAGACATCCCAGAGCATTGTACATACATTTTATCAATTTAGAGTTTCTGCCCAAAATATATATATATATGGCACAAACATTCGGGATTTCGTTGCCATTTCTTTCACTTACATATGAAATCTCTATTTTATCTACATCTCAAAATCTACATGGTCATTCTCTGTTTCATCTAGGTCTACAGTCTTTTATATAATAGGCCGGCAAACTGTGGCTCTCCATCTGCAGTGGGGGAGGCTTCAGTGTTGTCAGGTCCTGAGCCTTCTGCCAGTTCCATTGCAGTTGGAGAGGCATTTATTGCCTCTTAATTTCTACGGTGCTCTATTCATTGTATTGTGTCACTTTTTTTTTTTTTTTTTTCCCCCAAGACCGTCCTGGTGTAAAACTAACAGTGTGCTCACGTCTCATGAAGCTTTTCACAAAATAATGTACTATACCTATTATATTTTTGTACAATTTAAAATGTACATATGTACAAAAGTTGTGATTATAAATGTTCTAATTTAGGCAAAATTTGGGCTTTTGTTTTTAAATTATAAAAGCGTTATCCTCTATGGCTCCATGCTTACAGTACAATGTATCTATAGCAAGTGGAAAATTTCATATGTGCATGCATTGAACAGAAGTGACCACTAGGGGCATCGTGCATGGAAACTAAATGGTACGGTGGACTCTGGTGGTAAACAATGAATGGTTAATGCTCTAATAAATTTAGACTTCTGTTCTGCAGGTACGAGAATTTATACCTGGCTTCAAAAATGATATCGATCATGCATAGAAGCCCCCTCCCTACCGAGACCATTGACGTCTGACATTCCCCCCCGCCCCCCTTTGAATTAAGATTCAGTCTTTCTTCAATTCTTCGGGAATGGGAAAATAGAATTGGTAGTGAGAGCCTCTTCATAAAGGCAAAGGTCTCTGTAAACAACGTTAGTCCTTCAGTATTGGTTGATGAATGAGTGTGGATCTGTGTTAACTCTTTAGAATCCACCGCCGAAAAACTTTCCTCATCTAGATGGATGTTTCCCAAAGCTGTAAAAAAGAAAGGTAAAAAAAATGTCAGAAGTCACAGACAGTTTCTCATGGGCCTCATCACCCCAGGGTGTGCAGGGGTGCTCCATCCGGAGGTTAGAACATCATCTCAGAAGACACCTGACTGCAGGGGGGAGGGGAAGGAGCATTTTGGGAGTTATACAGACCATCCCTATACCAATTTGGGGAGAGGGCACTTTTTATCTAAGGCGAAATATAGGCTAGAAGCATCCCTGATTATATCATGTGGAAACAACCAACTTCCTAAGAAGGGTTATGTACATGGCATGGCCTGTACCGTGGCACACAGAGTCCTTATGGGACATATTACGGACCTATAGACACTCCATGTGCCGCCCTATGGTTCCTCCATTCAGCACCATAATCTACTCCGGGAGCAATAAATATCCGTGATACGGCAGGCGATGTAGAATGCCATAGATATTTTTTTGGGCGCCATCCGTGAATTCTATATGAAAATAGGAGGCCCACGGAGGTACAGTATGACCCCATAGCCGGCTCCAGGCAACGCATCACAAAGCTGTACGACACCGATCCATAATACAGCTGTGTGCATGAGGTCTTAGTATACCAGTGACGCTATTTCCATGGCAACAAACCCTGTTAAACCCCCAGCACAAGTAACCCGATTTGTTCAATGCGGATTTAGTGAGGAAAAATCTGCAACAAATCCCCCTGTTCTGTGCTGATGAGGCACAAAAGGCAGGAAGTGGTCTGTGTCCAGATATCTGTATATATAACAACCACGTCACGTGGACTCCTTATGCATCGATACATTCATTTACAGGAAGGCCATATAATTGGAACTTTTCTACCGCACATCTGTTGCTCCGTGTTATCATACATGCAGGTCTTATTAGTACAAAAGTTTAATATTGGCCATCTGACCCCCAGTCTTCCTCTACTACAGTGACCACTTTAGCTGCATACCCGTGCACTCTGTTTGCTTGGTTTCTTCTCCTCATCAGGAAGTGGCGGCATTGGGTATGGGTATTTTCTGCTAGAAGCGATGGATCCTGTAGATGAGGATGGAGACTTGGCAGGTGACAGTGTTCTGTTAGAAGAAGCACAGAATAAGCAGTGACCTTACAGGATAACATTACTGGGTGGCATTTTAAGGGATTCCACCATTCGGATGACTTTGTTTTTCCCCCGTGCTAATTTATTTTATAAAAAAAAATGTATCCAATTTTAAATTTTTTACGTTTCTGGCCTCCTTATAAAGCACAAAACTCAGGTACGATACTTCGTCATATACCCTGAAATATTGATGTCATTTGAACGTGGATAATCCCAAAGAATGTACAGGAAATGTAATTTTAATCAAGACATTGGATTTTGGAGTAAATCTGAAAATCTGATTGGCTGTTAATGGCTACAACATCTTTTTATATGACGTGTTCTGTTTCATTTTGACATTATGGCCGCAGCAGGGACAGATGTTATACCCTGCAGAAGAGTAATGTGAAGACCTTCTGCAACGTCGTCTATAACCTCAGATTCAAGGTTATATGGAGGGGAAAAAAAATCTGATATTTAGCAACATCTGCTGTTGAGAATACAGTGACGGGATTTTCGATCCTGACCTCCTTTGGACAGCATACGAGGGCGTGATTGACAGCATTAAAGGGGTCTGTAACAGGAGGGGGTGAGTGACATCACCAGCTCTTTGAAGACAACCCTGTCTGCTCACTCTGCGCTCTTCCAACTGTCTACAAACTTCTTATTGTTGTCAGTGTGAAAGATGCTTGTCTTGGCTCAGGCAGTACAACAGAACAGTAATTTTGTCCTTAATCCACCATCTACTTGTAGTAAAAAAGTGCTAATATTTTCCACTTTTACGGTACACCAGTAATTGCCAACATTATTACCATTGCTGACCCCCCCCCCCCCTACTTCCATTACTATCTCAAAAAAACGGAGTAGGGTAAAGTATTTAATATTCTGATGACTTCGGATTTGATGACTTCTTTGTCAAGCCTCTATGAGGAGGATGACATTAGACCATCCCTACTGTAAAAAATAAAATGTCTTCTTGCTGCCGAGTTCTGGGGAACCCCTGACCAGATTCTAAGGAGCCCCAGGGTACCGAGAACACTCATTGGCACACACTACTACAGGCTGTAAAAATGCAATGTTTTGTTTTTTTTAGTGTAGCCTGTTGTGCTGACATCTAGTGGCCAATATATTTTAAAAAATTACACTTTTTTCTATATAGACAATAAATACGTAAATAAAATGAAAAGAAAAGTTTTCTGTTGTTGTGAATCTTGTCATGAAAAAGTTTACCATCTGACCTGTTGCCGTGTATTTTATTGTTCTGTAGACTCTAGTTTATCTATGAGTCCTGGCCCTGAACTTGACTTTTTCTATGGAGAAGAGGGTGAGAAAACTGGTTCCTCATAGGTTTGTGTTTCAGTGGGCCTGTTTATGGGGAATTATATAGGGAGTCTTGAGTCTCGACCAGTGCTATGAGCTGCTGTGGGTCTCACGCACTCCCTGACAGCCAATATAGACTATCACAGAGCAGGGCAATGGAAGGAGCAGAATGGTCATGAATGAAGAAGCCATGGATGTGGAGCAAGTGCATGTAACCAACAGTGGGTGAAATCACTAATATGGGGGCATGCGAAAAAATTGCAACAGCATCCTCCACGCGCCACATGTGCCTGTCCCCTGGTAGATCGACAAATAGACTTCACAACAAGTTTGGGCATTCCGGCTCTCGGTGTTATCCTTGATCATCAGGTTTCAGCTCCAAGAACATTAGATAAACCAATAAAACTGAACTTTCTGCAGTGGCTATACAAAAATAAAATACATTACAGATAGGTAAGACCGGTATGGACAACCACCTTCAGCTTGACCACTTCCCACAGTGTCTAAAGCCTTGATAAATACCTGAGAGGTTTCCCTTATATCTTTTGTATGTTGGCCTTCTTGACAATCCCTCTACAGCAATGGTTTCCAAACTTTTTTCCTGGGCCAGGGAGTCCAAAAAAATTAGAGACCCCACCGGGGAACCCTTACCAGTTGGAATGAAGGAGAAATAGTAGTAGTCACCACAACCCACAAACATAAGGCTAACATTATTTTTTTCTAAATAGGACCTGTTGCTCTCCCGACATGACGTTTTTAGGAAATACTTGTATTCTCCATAAAATAACAATTTTGGAGTATCTTTCCTTAGCACTCTGAATTGTGCCGTTCCTCTGTTGATCCTCCTGGAATCTGATGAATAAATTGACAACAGGGTGTTACCATTCCCCTTGTCAATACAGTCAGACTGTGAAGGGACATGCCCCATTGACAAGGAGAATGGTAACGTCCAGCTGTCAATTTATTCATATATTCATACATTTCCAGGAGGTATAACAGAGGAACGGCACAAAGTAGAACTCTAAGAAAATGTTTCAGAATTGTTACTTTATAAGGTGTCAGGCAGACAAGAAGTAAAAAACTACAGAAAATAAAATTTGTGTTCAAAATAAGAACTACAACAGCCTCAGCAGGAAGGCCTCTCGCGGGCAGGTCCATAACATATTCCCCAGTTCTGCGGCCCAAACCCAATGATTTTTTTTAATTATTATTTAGCTCCAGCTTCTCTTCTTGTCCCCTCTTGCCTCAAGCAGCATTCTGACAAGGCCCCCGAGTGGCCCGAGCAAGACATTGTACAAGCGGCTGTCATTGACTGCTTTACCATAAGGGAAGGGGGGGGGGCAGAAGACAGGCCGCTCAATCTGTAGGTACTACTAGACTCTGCAGAGCTCCTCTTTCCAACTTCTACCCCCCAACTAAGGCATGGGAGAGCTTGGCAGCGTGTGGCAGTGGCATTCAGAAATGTTTTATAAAATAGAGTGCCGCCATTACTGGAAAGGGGTCCGCAGTACCCCAGAGCCCTGGAGGTTCTACAGTTTCGGAAACACTGCTATAGAAAACCCTTGTAATGGGCCAATTCAAAGAGGTTTCACTGTATACTTCATACCCAACTTTTTATCTTATTGATATGTTAGATGTAGGACTATGGCCCTTATCACATGGCTTGCATTTTACATCAATGCTGTGCCAAATCCGTCGTTTGATCGATCCAAACTGTGCTGACAGACCCCATTGACTTATAATGCGGCCCATCAGGGTTTTCATGGTAAAAAATAGAGCTGCACGCTGTGCTATTCTTGTAGTCAAAAGTGACCGAAACCCCTGGAGTAAGTGTGAACATAGCCTAAGGCGGACTGGTGTGCCAGAGGTAATAGACACCTGTATGGACGGCACAAATACCATCCTAAATATCGAAAATTAGTTCAGTACGAAAGGCTCCACTAGGGTTAAGTTCAAATGCAAAATTTAGTTTAAATCGGTCTGCATCAGTTTAGTCAGGTTTTTTTCTTTACCAGGATGCAGAATATTTAGCACGTTTAATCTTCGGCTGGGCAATGCTATAGGGGGTTACTATCGCTAGCGGTCTCACCCTGGCCCTGATGCTTGAGAGGGCCCAAAGGCCACTCTTAAATATAAAACACCAATATTATAAATGGCACATGGTAAGCGGGGGACCCGGTGACAGATTTTGCATAGGATTTTCAGTTACGCTTCTGATCTTTGGGTCTTGTAAATACCACTGGATCCAAAAAAACTGATGCAAACCCAAATTAAAAAAAAAAGGCTAGGAGGATGAGGGTGTAAACCCAACCCAAAGACCAAAAGTAATCAAAACTGAAGCCAGCCTTAATTACTCACATCCATAAATCATGCTCCTTATCTCACCCATACGTTTTCAACTCAACTCCTACAGTCACAGTCAACAATATATTGAGGGGGGTTTCCAGATTTATATAAATCAAAAAGTTCTGCAACATTCGAATATATTTAATTTTTCAATTCCTCAAGATCTCTGCTTGCTGTCAGTGAATAATAACAGTCTGGTTTACAATCACCTTTCCTGATCATGTGCTGCTCATGCAGGTACACGACTTTATTAGAAAAGCTCGGATTGTGTCTTAAACAAAATAATCTCTCTTTTAAAATAAATAAATAAGAATTAGCATTCGGGAGGGGGCCAAAAACCCCAAAACAGGACTGTGGGCAATTCAACTTCACCTGGATTTACTTTATAAAAATTATCCCGCAAAGTATAACCTGCTGTTTAGAGCAATGTGAAACCTATGAATAGGATCCAAACTACAGACTGTCGGACAGTAGCCTGTAGTCTGCTATTGGGGTGGCAGGGAAGCTGAAGAAGGTTTCACCAGAGGTTAAAATACACTTTAAAGCGCACCCATCGTTATCATTTTTTTTTTTTTAAAGTATAAGGCCCCATACACACGACCGTGCCCGTAACCACAGTCCATTATAAAGTAATGAAGCACGGTCCCTAAAATAAAAAAAAAATAGAGGTCCTATTTTTTACGGAAGGTTTCTACGGCACGGACACTTTCCCGTAAATATATGGGAAGGTGTCAGTTGGCCATAGAAATGAATTACGGACGAAATATACGGTCGTGTGCATGGGGCCTAATTCTGTAGTACACGTGAATACATGAACCTTTGTAATGTATCTTATTAGCGTAAAGGGGCATCGTCCTCACCTTCCAGCAGCCTGTAGTTCCCCTTTCCCTGCAGGCTCTTTGTAAGTGTTCAGAAACCTCCTCAGTCACCAAAAAAGCCGGCTAGTGTAAAAAAGTAAATAAAAGACAGGGAGGAGGGGGATGCAGCTGCAGCTCTCAATGAAACAGCATGAGAGGGACATGGAAGGGGGAGCAGCAGGGTGGAGAGATCAGATTGGCCCAGAGCACACAGCACAGCTCTGACATCACAGGAAGCATGGGGAGAGAAACCAACAAAATAGACCCAAAATATGCAGGTTCCACACAACATTCCTGTCTGCACTGCATCTATTATACATCTCCAGCTGCAGGATTGTGATTATTTCTGTAATGATAGGCACGCTTTAATCTGGTTATCACCTCAATGAGTTTTTTTGCGCTTAGACCTGTATCTGTCAGTTCAGCGGCACTGACGGGTTCAGTGTCAGAGGGTCCTGCATCTCGATCCACCTGTTATCAATCACATCTAAGTTATGAACTTAGAAGTGATCGGTAACAGCTCGATTCTGCATGTCAGACACGCAGGACCCGCTGTCACTAAGCCCGTCAGTACCGCTGACCAGACGTATAGAGGTCTTGGCGCACGATACAGCTGCTCTGTATACAGGATACAAAGCAGCTGTCCTCTATCTCAAAAAGTGAAAATAGTTTTTATTAAGTATTTAGAAAGTTACACCAATCACACAGATAGACATTTTTATAAAAAAAATCAAAAACTATTTCAAAAGGTGTACATAACCTTTAAAGCAGATACATTTATTTATCTTAGGTTGTGTTCACACCACATCTGTTGTGCACCTTCCATGTATACGCCGGGAAAATCTTCTGTTTATGCCAAATTGCCCATTAAACCTATATCTGGTACTATATACTGGATACAGGTATATAATTCCTATCCTATATGTCTCCCATAACTTCCTGCCGCAATGATTTATGAAACAAGTAGATATTGTCCTGCACAGATGCTAAGATGGTCATAAAGTTTGGAGGAAAGTCTCCCAGATCACAGACAAGCAGTTTTTCGACAACTGGACATTTATCCAAGACCCCAATAACACCTTGAGGCCAACCTATGGAATTTATGAAATTGACCATGTGGACTTTTTGATGGGCGTTTACTTTTTGGGTGAACTTGTACTTTTATAATAGTGAAGAGCATAAATTGCCCCAAAAATTTCACCTGGACAATTCTTTTTTTCACCTCCTTACAGCAGATGTTTATGACCGGCCATATGCAAAATTTGAGGAAGATTAAAGGGGTTTTCCAGGGACACAAACATTTTTACATACTCTATGTAAATATTGAATAAAGTTCCTAATATACATTCTGTATTAAATCTGAGCACATTTCTTCCTATTCATCCCACCTCTGCCCGGCCGGAAGTTCTGCTTTTCATCTGTGTCATTTTTTCTTGCGACACAGGGATGTTCTTTAGTAATCATTCCGCCCCCTCTATCGGTCTATTCACTTTCCCCACTAGTTTCCCCTTCCCCTTTAGTTTTTTATCCCGCCCACCAGCTTTCCCTGCGCGCGGTCACAGAATCAAGTGACCGCACCTCAGCTAGCTATGTATATATGTAATCCCCATCGTCCCTGTATATCTGTAATCCCCATCGTCCCTGTATATATGTAATCCCCACCGTCCCTGTATACAGTGAAGGAAATAAGTATTTGATCCCTTGCTGATTTTGTAAGTTTGCCCACTGTCAAAGACATGAACAGTCTAGAATTTTTAGGCTAGGTTCATTTTACCAGTGAGAGATAGATTATATAAAAAAAACAAACAGAAAATCACATTGTCAAAATTATATATATTTATTTGCATTGTGCACAGAGAAATAAGTATTTGATCCCTTTGGCAAACAAGACTTAATACTTGGTGGCAAAACCCTTGTTGGCAAGCACAGCAGTCCGACGTTTTTTGTAGTTGATGATGAGGTTTGCACACATGTTAGATGGAATTTTGGCCCATTCCTCTTTGCAGATCATCTGTAAATTATTAAGATTTCGAGGCTGTCGCTTGGCAACTCGGATCTTCAGCTCCCTCCATAAGTTTTCGATGGGATTAAGGTCTGGAGACTGGCTAGGCCACTCCATGACCTTAATGTGCTTCAGTTTGAGCCACTTCTTTGTTGCCTTGGCTGTATGTTTCGGGTAATTGTCGTGCTGGAAGACCCAGCCACGAGCCATTTTTAATGTCCTGGTGGAGGGAAGGAGGTTGTCACTCAGGATTTGACGGTACATGGCTCCATCCATTCTCCCATTGATGCGGGGAAGTAGTCCTGTGCCCTTAGCAGAGAAACACCCCCAAAACATAATGTTTCCACCTCCATGCTTGACAGTGGGGACGGTGTTCTTTGGGTCATAGGCAGCATTTCTCTTCCTCCAAAAACGGCGAGTTGAGTTAATGCCAAAGAGCTCAATTTTAGTCTCATCTGACCACAGCACCTTCTCCCAATCACTCTCAGAATCATCCAGATGTTCATTTGCAAACTTCAGACGGGCCTGTACATGTGCCTTCTTGAGCAGGGGGACCTTGCGGGCACTGCAGGATTTTAATCCATTACGGCGTAATGTGTTACCAATGGTTTTCTTGGTGACTGTGGTCCCAGCTGCCTTGAGATCATTAACAAGTTCCCCCCGTGTAGTTTTCAGCTGAGCTCTCACCTTCCTCAGGATCAAGGATACCCCACGAGGTGAGATTTTGCATGGAGCCCCAGATCGATGTGGATTGACAGTCATTTTGTATGTCTTCCATTTTCTTACTATTGCACCAACAGTTGTCTCCTTCTCACCCAGCGTCTTACTTATGGTTTAGTAGCCCATTCCAGCCTTGTGCAGGTCTATGATCTTGTCCCTGACATCCTTAGAAAGCTCTTTGGTCTTGCCCATGTTGTAGAGGTTAGAGTCAGACTGATTAATTGAGTCTGTGGACAGGAGTCTTTTATACAGGTGACCATGTAAGACAGCTGTCTTTAATGCAGGCACCAAGTTGATTTGGAGCGTGTAACTGGTCTGGAGGAGGCTGAACTCTTAATGGTTGGTAGGGGATCAAATACTTATTTCTCTGTGCACAATGCAAATAAATATATATCATTTTGACAATGTGATTTTCTGTTTTTTTTTTTATATAATCTATCTCTCACTGGTAAAATTAACCTAGCCTAAAAATTCTAGACTGTTCATCTCTTTGACAGTGGGCAAACTTACAAAATCAGCAAGGGATCAAATACTTATTTCCTTCACTGTATATGTAATCCCCACCGTCCCTGTATATATGTAATCCCCACCGTCCCTGTATATATGTAATCCCCATCGTCCCTGTATATACGTAATCCCCACCGTCCCTGTATATACGTAATCCCCATCGTCGCAGTATATACGTAATCCCCATCGTCCCTACATATATGTAATCCCCATCGTCCCTGTATATATGTAATCCCCATTGTCCCTGTATATATGTAATCCCCACCGTCCCTGTATATATGTAATCCCCATCGTCCCTGTATATACGTAATCCCCACCGTCCCTGTATATACGTAATCCCCATCGTCGCAGTATATACGTAATCCCCATCGTCCCTACATATATGTAATCCCCATCGTCCCTGTATATATGTAATCCCCATTGTCCCTGTATATATGTAATCCCCATCGTCCCTGTATATATGTAATCCCCATCATCCCTGTATATATGTAATCCCCATCGTCCCTGTATATATGTAATCCCCATCATCCCTGTATATATGTAATCCCCATCATCCCTGTATATATATAATCCCCATAATCACTGCAGATACCATATGTAATCCCCATCATCCCTGTATATATGTAATCCCCATCGTCCCTCTATATATGTAATCCCCATCGTCCCTGTATATATGTAATCCCCATCGTCCCTCTATATATGCAATCCCCACCGTCCCTGTATATATGTAATCCCCACCGTCCCTGTATATATGTAATCCCCACCGTCCCTTTATATACGTAATCCCCACCGTCCCTGTATATACGTAATCCCCATCATCCCTGTATATACGTAATCCCCATCGTCCCTGTATATATGTAATCCCCATCGTCCCTGTATATACGTAATCCCCATCGTCCCTGTATATACGTAATCCCCATCGTCCCTGTATATACGTAATCCCCATCGTCCCTGTATATATGTAATCCCCATCGTCCCTGTATATATGTAATCCCCATCGTCCCTGTATATATGTAATCCCCATCATTCCTGTATATATGTAATCCCCATCATCCCTCTGTAGGTAATCCCCATCATCCCTGTATATATATGTAATCCCCATAATCTCTGCAGATACCATATGTAAACCCCATCATCTCTGTATTTTATAATCCCCATCGTCCCTGTATATATGTAATCCCCATCGTCCCTGTATATATGTAATCCCCATCGTCCCTCTATATATGTAATCCCCATCATCCCTCTATATATGTAATCCCCATCGTCCCTGTATATATGTAATCCCCATCATCCCTGTATATATGTAATCCCCATCGTCCCTCTATATATGTAATCCCCATCGTCCCTGTATATATGTAATCCCCATCATCCCTGTATATATGCAATCCCCACCGTCCCTGTATATATGTAATCCCCACCGTCCCTGTATATATTTAATCCCCACCGTCCCTTTATATACGTAATCCCCACCGTCCCTGTATATACGTAATCCCCACCGTCCCTGTATATATGTAATCCCCACCGTCCCTTTATATACGTAATCCCCACCGTCCCTGTATATACGTAATCCCCATCGTCCCTGTATATACGTAATCCCCATCGTCCCTGTATATATGTAATCCCCATCGTCCCTGTATATACGTAATCCCCATCGTCCCTGTATATACGTAATCCCCATCGTCCCTGTATATATGTAATCCCCATTGTCCCTGTATATATGTAATCCCCATCGTCCCTGTATATATGTAATCCCCATCATTCCTGTATATATGTAATCCCCATCATCCCTCTGTAGGTAATCCCCATCATCCCTGTATATATGTAATCCCCATAATCACTGCAGATACCATATGTAAACCCCATCATCTCTGTATTTTATAATCCCCATCGTCCCTGTATATATGTAATCCCCATCGTCCCTGTATATATGTAATCCCCATCGTCCCTCTATATATGTAATCCCCATCATCCCTCTATATATGTAATCCCCATCGTCCCTGTATATATGTAATCCCCATCATCCCTGTATATATGTAATCCCCATCGTCCCTCTATATATGTAATCCCCATCGTCCCTGTATATATGTAATCCCCATCATCCCTGTATATATGTAATCCCCACCGTCCCTGTATATATGTAATCCCCACCGTCCCTGTATATATTTAATCCCCACCGTCCCTTTATATACGTAATCCCCACCGTCCCTGTATATACGTAATCCCCATCGTCCCTGTATATACGTAATCCCCATCGTCCCTGTATATACGTAATCCCCATCGTCCCTGTATATACGTAATCCCCATCGTCCCTGTATATATGTAATCCCCATCGTCCCTGTATATATGTAATCCCCATCGTCCCTGTATATATGTAATCCCCATCATTCCTGTATATATGTAATCCCCATAATCACTGCAGATACCATATGTAAACCCCATCATCTCTGTATTTTATAATCCCCATCGTCCCTGTATATATGTAATCCCCATCGTCCCTGTATATATGTAATCCCCATCGTCCCTGTATATATGTAATCCCCATCGTCCCTGTATATATGTAATCCCCATCATTCCTGTATATATGTAATCCCCATCATCCCTCTGTAGGTAATCCCCATCGTCCCTCTATATATGTAATCCCCATCATCCCTCTGTAGGTAATCCCCATCATCCCTATATATATGTAATCCCCATAATCATTGCAGATACCATATGTAAACCCCATCATCTCTGTATTTTATAACCCCCATCATCCCTGAATATATGTAATCTCCATCATTCCCGTACATATCATCGGGGTATGCAGCTTGCGGGGACTGAGGAATAACATGAATGCGAAGAAAATGGTGCTGCCATTGAAACATAAGAAAGAACAGGGCGGGCATTGAGGAGGCTGTGGACCAATAGGATGCCTCAAACCTGGGTGTACGTCAGAAGTCCCGAGTTTGAGGCATCCTATTGCTCCACAGCCTCCTCAATGCCCGCCACATTCAATTCTTTGTTTACGCCTCAATACCCGCCCCATTTTCTTCGCGTTCATGCTATTCCTCAGTGCTCGTGCGCTGCCCGTCCCGGAAAATTTAGTGTCCCTGGAAAATCCCGTTAAGTTCAGCGGAGAACATTTAGGAACAAAGTTGACTTTCCTGCTACTTCTACTCGCACGTGGAGCAGTAGTAGTCTCCAACCTTTGGTTGTAAAACTACAACTTCCAGCGTGACTATCTAACAGACTGCTGGGAGTCGTAGTTTCGCAACAGCTGGAAAGCCATAGATGTAGAGTATACGAATACTGGTATATATCGGACTTTAATGACTGGATTTCTGGATGTCCTACTAGATATCTCATGCCATGCTCCTGTACCAGTGGAGGTAAACATAGCGGCGAGTTGGACGATGGAGGAAGAACATGCTATTAATGTGAGATGTCTGCGGCCTCGTGAATAATAATAGACGTCTGAGAGTGGGGGGGGGGGGGGCATGCACGTACACCCTTTTTCAATAGTGACACAACATACATAAGAGCACTAGATATCTCTACTACAAAGCCAAACCCACAGGCAGCAAGAAACGTATGGGGAGATTTATCAAGACAAGTGCAAAGGAAAAGAGGAGGAATTGCCCACAGCAACCAATCAAGACGCTGCTCTGTATGTCCAAAAGGCATTGGAAAATGAGAGCTGGAATCTGATTGGTTGCTAACTCCTCCATTTTTTTCCTTCTTACTGTTTTTGATCAATTTCCCCCTTTGTTCCTTAGCCAATGAATTGTCATCTACTGTAAGAAAAATACATCCCCAAACGAAAAAAAAATCTACGTGTGGCGCGACATCCACTGGGATCCTCTGCGGATCTGTATAGTTTATGTAGCACATTTCATTTTTTTATGAGGGGTTATGTGTAGTGCTTGTTATTTCCGCCTCGTTTGATGTACCACTGACCACTTGCCAACCACTTATGAAATGCTTTGTGCGGAGTTGGCAGCAGGGATTTGCATGGTTGTCCACCAAGTATCTATTGCATATATAAAAATACATTAAAGGCGATGTCCATCCAAAATGTATCTACCCCTACCCTCAAACGTATTGGATAAACATATATCCTGAGAAGAGGGGGCATTCTTTAGTACCCTCACTTGTCTCCATACGGTCACACATCTTGATGGTGGTGCGACAGCCGTAACATCTAAGAAGTACTGTCGTGATGTTCAAAAAAGCGGTTTCAGAAAATTGTTGCGTCCCCCCCCCCCCCCCAACCAAAGCTAAGTGGGCTATAAATGCTACAAAAAAAACACAAGGTTTGGGTATTGTGTTTAAAAAAAAAAAAAAAAAACTACAGAAAACCCAATAAACTTAAAATATCTGTTTCCAATGCTGTGTTATTAGTGATTCAAATTTTAGAAAAGCCTCTAATGTCCCTTTTACTCGAGCGATCATATGAACATTCGTTCCTGACCATTGCCCTGTACAAACTGGGCAACGAACGATCAAACGATCGCTCATCGGCTGATCGTATAGTTTTTGCAAAATTAAATATGATCTTTGTCGGCAGCAAACGGAGATGCGCTGCCAACATGATGGAAATGCATGGGGACGAGGGATCGTAGTAACCATCGCCCCTCCCCATACATTGCCGATCATAGATCCTTGTGAAAGGAGCAAACGAGCGCCGATGAATTCGCAGATCAACGAGTGACGATCCCTATGACAACACCCTCAATCCGAACAATTTACATTATCATAGGAATATTGTGCGGATCAATCTCCACTCACATCAAACTCCACATCCCAGTTGCTGCTATTGAAGTGACTTAGGTCAGGAAAATTGATGTGGATGGAAATCTGGATTCACAGTGTCCTTATGACAACTCTGAGCCATCATTGCACGAGGTGAGTTGTCATGGGGACATAAGCATAGTAATGTGTCTCACAAGAGGACTTTACCTTCAATCTCTTATAAAGTGACACAAAAATAGGCTCTTTCTAACGCATACCAAAGTGTTTTTTTTGATCGAACATGTACAAATTCTCCTTTAATATGTGAACCTTTAGGATTCAATATGGGAATCAGCCATAAATTCCCTGTCGGAACTAAACTTTTTCTTTTTTAAAAGGGTTGCAAGAAATTATAAAAATATGGCTGCTTTATTCCAGAAACAGCGCCAATCTGGTCCATAGGTTGCATGCGGTATTGCAGCTCAGCTCCATTCATTTGAATAGGGCTGCAATACCAGTCACAACCTATGGACAAGAGTGGCGCTCTCATACAACCCCTTTAATATTAAATATGTGTTTGGATGGACATATCCTTTAATGAAAACGCACAGCTTTATGAAAGATATCCATTTTTCATTTAAGGGGATTGTTTTCTCCGTTAAGACAATAAGGTATCACACTACCAGATATATACATAAACAAACAAATGTATACATGTACAGTAAAACGATATATGTATACTGTATGTAAGTATGTATATATACCAAGCTCCACCATAGCGATATACTGCAACATCGCTGTCAATGTAATAAGCGTTCCGTTCCGTAATACCTAAAATACGGTCCTTCTGTGTTTTTATTCACATCTTCTACCCATATAGCTACATAACGTTCTCTTTTGTACCAGGGGTTAAAATACCTGCAGAAAGTGATAGGAGGAACAGGAGAACAGAGAAAGCAGAATATACAGTCTGATAATACAACACAAGCACAGAAAGAAAAGTGAAAATGGGAACAAAAAGAAGAAGAGAGGTAAGCAAGCAATGAATATAGGTAGATTAGCGTGCTAGGAGAAATAATATATAAGAAGAAGTACGGCCACTCGGGTAATACAATACATTAACTGTATGTCCTTCACTTTACATAGTGTATAGGGAGATTTCATATAGAATAAACACTAGAACGTAAAAAAAATTATATATATATATAAAAGGGGTGCTAGGAGACTCCAAAATAGGTTTGCGCTTTTTTTTTTTTTTAAATCTAAAAACAGCGCCACTCTTGTCCAATGGCTCTGTATGGTATTGCAGATCAGACCCATTCATGTGAATGAGGGTGAGTTGCAGTACCAGACACAGCCAATAGACAAGAGTGGCGCTGTTGAGTAGACTCTTTTCCTAATATCATAATTTTACGTTTCAATGATCTTGAAGAAGAAAGCAAACATAATGTCCAATGAAACCAAGTGCCAAAGAATACACAAGGTGGACCAAGTGTGGTTGCAGATCACGTAGTACATATTTATTATTATTATTATTATTATGTAGTACATATTTATTATTGTTATGTAGTACATATAAGTGTATATACCTATAGGTTCGCTTGTAGGTAGTTTACTTGTATAGCAGCGGCACCAATAAAGATGGTCACGCTGTTTTGCAATGTGGAGGTTTACGGGGAATTGAGGCTCCTAGTTGGGTGGACAAACGATCCAGGCGAAGAGGTCTATCAATTATGGGAATGGAACTATAGTACGATATTAGGTCCATGTTTTATTTCGGGAATTTTTTTTTTCTGCCGGGAGAACACCCTTATTTGGGTCTAAAAGTGGAACTTCAGATTTACCTAAAATTATTGAACACATCCCTTCCTGAATATGTACACTCTGTATACAAACTATATATCTGCTACTACCCAACAAATCATTGCACAGAGTTTCTCTGTTATCATACACCAAGTCCAAACAAACCTCTATTCTATTCTGCAGTACTGGACCTGGGTTGCCTTGTCGGAGCCTTGTATGTTCTGCCTCTGATTTCTACTTCACGACATATAAGAAGCTGGTGTTTGAAACAGTTAAACCCCCAAATTATTTGTTCACTGTATCATGTGACGGTAAAAATACGCCATGTGTAAGGATCATACAAAGACACGTGTATTAAATGGGTTCTCCGCTTTAGACAATCTCTACTTGTTAGAAGAGCTATAAGCTGATCCCAAAGTGTCGTCCTACTAGAAACCCCAACGATCAGCTGTAATCTGTGGGGAAACCTCTCAGTACACGTTTACCTGCAGCGCCACCACAGGAGAAATGAAATATTACACAGTGTCCATTCATATCAATGTGCTGTCGGTTTGTAGCAGGACAGGGCAGGTCCTCCACAGACTATTTCTAACCGCTCTCCACTCTGGAATAGAGATGAGGATCCCGGACAAGTTCCCCCCTCTTTTACCTCCGAACTCCCTAATAGGTTATATGAAAATGGGTTTACTAAACTGGACAAGCCCTTTTCCAAAGTAAGTCGCAGCGATTTTCAGGTTCAGGGGGGGGGGGGGGGGCTATTGGTGCAAAACATTTTCCCAGTAGGAAAAAAGGGTATTACAAGGCACCCATTCAAATGACTACGTGCCAATCTAATACATGGACGTTCCAAGTCCACTAGGGTGGGAGCGGATATTTGTAATCACTATCTGCTGTGGCTAATACATGACCTCGATGACCTACATGTAATAATAGGACATATGCACAAGGGCAGAGTTGTGGCTAGGCTTTACTTCAATATTCCATTTGCTTCCTAGCCCTGTATTTAAATACTTTGGGAGTAGCTTGTTGGCACCCCTTCTTGTACCCAGCACCCCGGGCTTGTGTCCTGCCAGCAACGCCCCCCCCCCCCCCCTTCCCAGCTACAGTGGTGGACAAAGGTTGTCCAGGTAGGAAAGCCCCCTTGTAAGGATTTGTCTTATAACAACAACCCCTGTCCATATACCCTATAAGGGCAAATACCGTCATAGAGGGAATCACCCGTTCGAGGCCCCCTACATAAGCCAGAATTACATGGACGGCCGTTCAATGCACAGCCAGACGCAGCTTCCCTCCGGTGAGAACAGCTGATCGACGGGGGCTAAAGAACAGGGGTTGTTTTTATGAGACACCCCCTTTAAGCACTATTCTGCATGGCTTGATCTGATAAGAATAAATGTCATTTTACATAATGCTATTAGTATGCCTGGGTTTTCCCTAAATAATTTTGTTCCTAATAGCCATAAAAATGTGATTGCCGACTTGAAGTTTTTGTATGTATTTTTATGATTTCTGGATGAACAAAAACGTCACTCGTACTTTTACGGTCAGTGAAAAAAAAAATAATGGTGAGCTCTGCGTCACAGACAGGTGCATACAGCAGCCTCGATCTCTGCTTCTTAAACCTCTATGGGATGGGGATATTGAGCCTCAGCTCCAATCAAAACGTAAATCTTTTGGGTAAAGTGGTTTTAATTTTTGATCTTCCTAAAATTCACAACCATGATGCATTGCAATGTCACAGTACATTCAAATGTTGTCCCCCTTTACTGTCATCAGAGGAAGAGAGAACTGCTCTGAATATATTCCCGGCCCACAGCAGCGGTTGTCACTCTACGATGCCCTCAGTCATGGGTCTGTCCGTGTTTTAATCATAGCAAGTCCACAAAATATATTTATAAAACATGCAATAGATTTGTAGTTGTATTTTTAGGCAACTTCCTAATATACTTTTGTCTTAATTCTTCACCATTCAAGATCTCTGCTTGCTGTCAGTGGATAGGAATATTCTTGATTACATCCAGAGGCTAAAAGCCTGTCCGGACATACTTCTCACCAATGTTTCCTCTAAGTGCTTGTAGCTAGTGAGAAGGGCATTTAGGGCACTGTACCGTCAGAGCTGGGCTATCAGACGCACCACCAGATAAACATTGCCCTATAGGCCCCCAATAATTAGTCATACATAAAAAGTATTATACATTGTCCAGTAAATTATCGCATACAGTGTCCAGGTGAATCAGACAAAATGTTGCCTCCCTGGTGGTCTTTTTGGGTGAATAGGTGATAGTAATATCCCTGGTGGTCTATGGCAGTAAAGGGGTTAATGTCAACAGCCCTGGTGGTCTAGGGAGAGAAGGGATTAATGTTTGAGACCTAGTGTCCAGCTTTTCTTTTTCCTATGTGACAATTGCATCCAGTGGGAAATTGTAGGACATCAGCAGCACAAATCTCTCTCCTGTCCTGATAGTTTGCTACAATGTATCAGTGCAGGTAAAATGTATAAGTCTAGAGTCCGTGGTATTTATTTAGTAGAGGAGCATTAAAAAGGAGTCCTCGAAAAGAAGCAAAAATGGGCTCCTTTACCACACATATTTGGTCTTTTCATTGCTGATTTTGTTTTTCACCATTATGTGTCCCTCATGGGAATATCCATCTTTTTACAGCATGTCTTTTTTAGGTCCAAAATTCAGAGCTGAATAGTTTCTCAATATAAATTTATAGCGGTCAGAGCTCCACTTTTGTGATACAGAGCTCCAAAGCCCCTACATAGACATAGATTTAAAACATAACATGCTAAAACCTGCAGTCACCACTAGAGGGAGCATAAGAGCTCACTACATACTGTTTTGTTTAGAGAGCACAGCATGCAATAAGCTCCTAGGCTCCCTCTAGTGGTGGCTGCAGGCAGACAGAATTTTATGTAAAATGTTATGTTTATACAGGGGATTTGGAGCTCTGTATCAGAAAAACAAAGCTCTCACCACTTTACATTAAGAATTTAATCAGCATATAATTTTTAACCTATTAAAAAAACCAAAATGGTGTTCAAGGGTGGATATTCTCGTTAAGAGCTTGATCACCGATATAGTCAATGTTTTGCCTTACACACTACCCAAAATTCTGATAATGATGACTTCTTACATGAAAGGCCATTCCCCTTACGCCACAATATATATACAAACATGTTCTGTTCATAGTAGAAAGTCATGATAATATAAAATGCCATTTAGGTTGTGTAGCATTATGAACGGAAATCTATTAGCATATGTTATTTTAGCAGCGTGCAATGGTAACATATGCTTTCTATGCATCATTTATGCATTCTGTCCCAACTAATGAAAAAAAAATACCTGAATTTCCAGCATTCAGTATTTTTGCAGGAAAGAATGAGCAGGATGGATTCGGTTAAAGAGGAGAGAAGCCACAGGGAAATCATATTCCCTGCCATTGTACAGAATGTCAACTGCATGCAGTCTGCTATTTACAGCAACCTGTATTCTGCCAATGATGCAGCAGACTGTACTCTGTCCATTGATAGACTGCAGCAAAGTCACATGGAATTTGATTTTCCTTGCCTGGTCCTGCTCTGTTATCGCATTGCCTCCACTGATAAAGCGTAAACCTGTGCTTTAAAGAGGCTCTGTCACCACATTATATAAGGAGATCGGCGCTGTAATGTAGGTGACAGTAATGCTTTTTATTTAATAAAACGATCTGTTTTCATCACTTTATTAGCGATTTTAGATTTATGCTAATGAGTTGCTTAATGCCCAAGTGGGCGTATTTTTACTTTAGACCAAGTGGGCGTTGTACAGAGGAGTGTATGACGCTGACCAATCAGCGTCATGCACTTCTCCCCATTCATTTAGGCAACGCATAGGGATCCTTTTAGATCACTATGTGCTGTCTTATACTAACACATTAACAATACTGAAGTGTTTAGACAGTGAATAGACATTCCACGGGATGTCTATTCACAATGTCTGCACTTCGTTATTGTTTTTGTGGTAGTTACAGCAGAGCAAAGCATAATCTCGCTGTAACCTGTCATTTACCGCGTAATCTCGCGAGATTATGCTACCTCTGTTGTAACTACCACAGACAGAGTCCACGGAATGTCTATTCACTGTCTAAACACTTCAGTATTGTTAATGTGTTAGTATAAGACAGCACATAGCGATCTAAAAGGAACCCTATGCGTTGCCTAAATGAATTGAGAGGAGTGTATGACGCTGATTGGTCACTGATTGGTCAGCGTCATACACTCCCCTGTACAACGCCCACTTGGTCTAAAGTAAAAACACGCCCACTTGGGCATTCAGCAACTCATTAGCATAAATCTAAAATCGCTCATAAAGTGGTGAAAATAGATCGTTTTATTAAATAAAAAGCATTACTGTCGCCTACATTATAGCGCCAATCTCCTTATGTAGGAGATAGGGCACTTATAATGTGGTGACAGAGTCTCTTAAAGTGTAACTAAATGTTCTACAAACTACCAAAGCGGCAGAAGCACTCGTGTGAGCGCTCAGCCGCTTTGTTTCTGTTCGTCCTTTTCCGGAAATCAATGTATCGGAGTACGGGCTCAGTAGAAAGTCTATAAGCCTGTACACCGCTACATCGGCTTTCCGGAAAAAGCCAAACAAAAACGAAGTGGCTGAGTGCTCACACGAGTGCTTCTGCCGCTTTGGTTTAGCGATTGGTGGGGGACCCAGTGCTCGGACTCCCACCAATCAAAACTTCTGACATGTCACTATGACATGTCAGAAGTTTGTTGAACATTTAGTTACACTTTAAAGTGAATGTCCACCTTTTGACACAATGTAATTTTTAGGACCAACATTAAGGGCTGATTCTTTTTTTTAAATATATCTTTATATCCTTTAATATATCTTTATCCACTAGGGGGAGCTTAGGAGGTAACTGCATACTGTGTTATGGAGTATAAGGTAAGCTCCTAGGCTCCCTCTAGTGGTGGCTGCATGCATCAATAATTTTAACTCTGGCTTTGCAAGGGATTTGGAACTCTGTATTAAAAATCGGAGCTTCGTCCACTATAAAGATAAACTAAGAAAATAATCAGCACAAAATTTTGGACCTATTTCGATAAGAAACAAAAAAACAAAATAGTGTTCAAGGCTGGACATTCATTTTAGGAGCATTTTTGGCTCAGCATTAACATTACACCTTTTGCAGAATAGACTCACAATAATAAATCACTACTGATTATAGCAATATATGAACTTTGCCTCTCTCATCATTGAATGGAACATCAGTGAATGATGACTGTCAAGTGAACTGCATGCATAAAAAGAAATGAAACAAATTATTTTCCTGAGGTTGGTCAGCTTTTAAAAAAAAATATAAACCTGGATTCAGCTTTTAGGGCTGGTATCGTATGGCATATAGGTCTAGAAAGGTGGTAGAGACATGGGTTGCCCATATTTTAACACCACATTGTTTTTAGGTCCAACATTTTGTAATGATTAATTTTATAATACACGGTCAAGTCCCATTATTATGACCAGCATCTAATATCCAGAGTAACTGCTGTGTACAGCACGGACCGCAGCTAGATGGGCTGGGAGTGATCAATAAGGTGCTGGTCGGTTGTCTTAGATATCTGTAGCAGAGCATCCCACATTTGCTGGAGGATACGTACAGTGAACAAGACAATCGAGGGGGCCAGGGAAGTACTTGGAAGTCTTGGTCGTGCTCCTCCAACCACTGTCGGACATTTCTAGCCGTGTGACGTGTCGCATTGTCTTGCTGGAAGATTCCATCTGCCCCAGGAAAGACAATCAGCATGTATGGGGGGACGTGATCTACAACGATGGATTTATACCCAAATTGGTTCAGAGCCGTCCACGTGGATGAGTGGCCCAGAGAATGCCATGAAAAAATTCCCCAGACCATGAAGCTGCCGCCACCAGCTTGTGTTCTTCCAGCAATGGTTGCAGGGTGTTTGTTCTCTGATGTTTCTCGCCTGACACGCCAACGTCCATTCATTCGATGAAGCAGAAACCGTGACTCAACGGAGAAGGCAACACATTTCAGATACTGCCGTGCAAATTGATCTTTTTTTTTCCGATGCACATTTGTTGTATAGGAGCAGTGACCATCCGTCTGCTCCGGAGCCTCATACGTAGTTGAGTTAGTTGAACTGTTGTATTAGACACACGTCTGGTAGCCCCCTGGTTGATTTTCACGGTGAGCTGCTCAACTGTAGCATGTCGTTCAGCCCTCGCGCACCTTTGTAGCCAATGTTCACCTCTCACATCAATGGCACGTGGCGCTCCGCATTTTCCACGTCGGTTATTCCCAATGGAGACATTTGTCCACTCACGATACACTGTCACCACAGCAGCATGCGAACAGTTCACAAACTGCGCTGTTTGAAAACTACTGCCACCCTTGGCCCGAAAGCCAATAATCATCCCTTTTTGCAACTCTGATAAATTGCCCTTTTTACCCATGACAACGAGTGATATGTGATCAGACAGCCTATCGCACACCTTACATACCCACCAAGCCAGCCCACCACACATCACTTCCTTCTTTGGCTACAGGCTGCCGACGTCAAAAGCAGTAGGTGGTCATAATAATGTCACTCGACTATGTGTATCTTTATATTGGTCAGTGCTCCATTTTTATAAAACAAAGCTCCAGATCCCCTGCATAGACATAGCGTTAAATGAATGCAGTCCGGTTGCCTGTAGCCACCACTAGGGAGAGCATAAAAGCTTACTGCATACTGTCTTATTATTGAGTTCAATGTATATATGCAGTAAGCTCCTAAGCTCCCCCTAGTGGTGGCTTCAGGCAGCCAGAATTTTATCATTTAACTCTGTATGTCTAAGCACAGGGTTATGAAGGATATATGAAGAAATTAATCAGTGAAGGATGTTGGACTGATTTAGATTAAAATTTAGACAAATTAGTGTTCAAGAAGGAACATTCACCTAAAGCCATATAGTCTGCAAGGCTTAAAGAATACCAGGCTGTACTCACTCAGTGGAATTTGATCGTGGTCTGAATCTCTTTCCTCTTAGTTTTTTTCTGCTGCTGCTTATGTTACCTGAAAGATATTAAATTACAATATTTCTGCTGAAATCATTGGATATAATTGTTGTATATGTAAGTACATTTACATTGGAATTATTTAGGAAAAGTGTATGTCGACAAAGGAACTAACAATATATGTGTAAAGGATTTGCCAGACACAGCTTCTGTGTCGACGCCCGTGGGCAATCAGTCTGCACCTGCTCTTATGTCTGTGAGACTGACCCCATCTTCCACCACTCAGGATGGCAGGCTTAGGAGTGGGAGAGCCTATCACAGCCTGGCCATACAGAGCTAGCTCCCGCCCACTGTCTATTTATACCTGCCTTTCCTGTTCCTCCTTTGCCTGTGATTCTTCTATGCTTGTTTCCTGGCTTGCTGCTGTTGCTTGTACTACTCATCCTCTGCTTGTTATTGACCTTGGCTTTCTGACCACTCTCCTGCTCAGCGTTTTGTACCTCGTTCTCTCCTAGTTTGACTCGGCTCGTTCACTACTCTTGTTGCTCACGGTGTCTCCGTGGGCAGCTGCCCCGTTTCCCTAGCTTCTGTGTACCCTTGTCTGTTTGTCTGTCTTGCACTTACTGAGCGTAGGGACCGTCTCCCAGTTGTACCCCGTCGCTTAGGACGGGTCGTTGCAAGTAGGCAGGGACTGAGTGGCGCGTAGTTTGGGGCTCACCTGTCTGTCTCCCTAGCCTGTCATTACAATATGGTAATTTTTCTCTCTCATTGCAAATACTCTAAGGCTGTTTCTTTCATTTTACCACACTAGGCATATTTGAAGTTTTGTTTTCTCTCCCTCAATTCTTCTAGGTACACTTGCAGAAAGTCATGGATTTTGTAGGATTATAGTCAGGTGTATGATTAACGAATTATACCAAACAGGTGATAATGATCATAATTTTCATATGTAGGTTAAAACACAGTCATTAACTGTAACAGAAACAGCTGTGTAGGAGGCTTAAAACTGGGTGAGAAACAGCCAAACTCTGCTACAAAGGTGAGGTTGTGCAAGCTAGTTACGTCACAGGTCCACCATGAGCACAGCAACAAGACACAAGGTAGTTATACTGCATCAGCAAGGTCCCTCCCAGGCAAAGATTTCCCAGCAGACTGGGGTTTCAAGATGTGCTGTTCAAGCTCTTTTAACCCCTTCCCGACATTTGACGTATCCATACGCCAAAGTCGGGTAGGGGAAGTACGGAGCGGGCTCACGGAGTGAGCTCGTTCCATACGATGCCGGTGTCGGCTGTATGTTACAGCCGACACTTCAGAGTAACTAGCGGCATCGCGCTCGAGCGCGATTCCGCTAGTTTAACA
The DNA here is from genome assembly GCF_050947455.1 of Rhinoderma darwinii. Lineage (NCBI taxonomy): Eukaryota > Metazoa > Chordata > Amphibia > Anura > Rhinodermatidae > Rhinoderma > Rhinoderma darwinii. The sequence continues at coordinate 324,341,519 of NC_134691.1, forward strand.
AGTTAAATGCCGCGGTCAATACCGACCGCAGCATTTAAATCCTCAGAAAGAGGGGGGCGACCCCCTCTAACAGCTCATCGCGCCCCCCGCAACGCAATCGCGGGGGGAGATGGTTGTTATGGCAGCCTGGGGGCTTAATGAACGCCCCCAGGTCCGCCATCTTTGTACACCTATTAAAGGTAATGTGTCGCTAGAATTTTTTTTTGTTAAACTGTTAGTGTATAAATGATTAAACATTATTCTAATTTTTTTAATTTTTTCACGAGTCAGGAAATATTATAAATTAGATTCTAATTTATAACATTTCCCAGTGCTGGTCACTAGATGGAGCAATTCCCAATATTGCAGCATTGGCATGTGGTAAAGCAACCACATTGCTTTATGCTGCAAAATTTGAGAATACACACTCGCTCTAGTGAGCTCACAGAATCCCCCCTCCTTTATCCTGGCTAGTGCCAGGAGAAAGGAAGGGATTGAACGTTCAAACCTCCTACACGGTGTGTCGCCATTTTTTGAGTGAACACACAGTGTAGTAGGTTTACATACAGTAGTAAACACACAGTAAAACACGTACATACACAGACATAACTTATGTCGCCGCCGCCGCTCCCTCTGGTCCGTCTGCTCCCTCCGCTCCAAGTGCTTGCTTCAGAACACAAGTCCGGAAGCCGCGACCGGAAGTAGTAATCTTACTGTCCGGCCGCGGCTTTCGGTCCACAAGAAAATGGCGCCGGGTCCCGTTCGCATTCACTATGGGGCTGTATGTGCCGTATTCCATGTCTGTATGTGTCGTTAATCGACACATACAAAGATGGAAAAAAAAATGGCAGCCCCCATAGACAACAAAAAGTTAAAAAATAAAAAAAAGTAAAACACAAACACACAAATAAATAAACATTTTTTTAATAAAACACTAAAAGCAAATTGATATAAAAATATTTTTTTTTCGCGACACCCGTCCTTTAAGCCCTGCCTCTGGCAGGGCTTAATAGATGACTGTCAGAATCACGATATACTGCAATACATTAGTATTGCAGTATATCGTGCAAGCGATCTAACGATCGCTGGTTGAAGTCTCCTAGAGGGACTAATAAAAAAAAGTAAAAATTAGTTAAAGAAAGTTTTTTTTTGTGTAAAAAACAAAAAAAACAATTAAAAGTTCAAAAAACCCCCCTTTTGCCATTTTCCACCTAGAGCATATTAAACAAATAAATAAATAAACATAATTGGTATCGCCGCGTCGATAAAAGTCTGAACTATTACAATATATCATTATTTAACCCGCACGGTGAACGCCGTAAAAAAAAAAAAAATTGTAAACGCCAGAATGTCTATTTTTTGGTCACCTAATCTCCCGCAAAAAATGAAATAAAAAGCGATCAAACCATCGCATTTACACAAAAATGGTATTATTAAAAACTACAGCTTATCCCGCAAAAAATAATCCCTCATACCACTTAAATCGACAGAAAAATAAAAAAGTTATGACTCTCGGAATTTGGCGACACAAAATAAATTTTCTTTTTTACACTTAGGTTTTTACTTGTAAAAGTAGTAAAATATAGAAAAAACTATACATATTTGGTATCGCCGTAATCGTCCTGACCCGCAGAATAAAGTTAACATGTTTTTTTAATTGAACAGTGAATTCCGTAAAAACCGTGGGTGAAAAACCATCGAGGAATCGCTGTTTTTTTTCATTTTCTACCCCACAAATAATTTTTTTCCCGTTTCCTAGTACATTATACGGCAAAATAAATGGTGCTACGAAAAACTACAACTCATTCCTGCAAAAATCAAGGCCTCATAGTACTATATCGACGGAAAAATAAAGACGCTATGGCTTCTGGAATGTGGGGAGGAAAAAACGAAAATGAAAATCTGAAAAAGGGCTGCGGCGGGAAGGGGTTAAAGCCCAAAGAAATGGGCAACTTTAAAGACCGTAGACGCAGTGGTCGGCCAAGGAAACCTAGTGCAGTAGATCAAAGACACATCATGCCTACTTTGAAATTGGAAGATGTCCAGCAGTGCCATCAGCTCAGAACTGGCAGAAACCAGTGGGACCCAGGTACACCCATTTACTGTTCGGAGAAGTCTGGCCAGAAGTGGTCTTCATAGAAGAATTGCGGCCAAAAAAACGTTCACGTCGAAACAAGGCCAGGCGACTCAACTATGCACGCAAACATAGGAACTGGAATGCAGAAAAATGGCAGCACATTCTCTGGACTGATGAGTCAAAATGTGAAATATTTGGCTGTAACAGAAGGCAGTGTGTTTCCTGAAGGGCTGAAGAGCGGCACAATAATGAGTGTCTGCAGGCAACAGTGAAGCATGGCGGAGGGTCCTCGCAAGTTTGGGGCTGCATTTCAGCAAATGGAGTTGGGGATTTTGTCAGGATTAATGGTGTCCTCAATGCTGAGAAATACAGGCAGATACTTATCCATCATGCAATACCATGACCTGCCTAAGTAGAGTCGTGTGTTACTGAACCTTCCCTTACCCATCCTAGCCCTCCACCCCCACCTTTAGGAAAGACACGTGACACCGAGGTTGGATGTGAAATGGCCACAGCAGCCGTTTATTAATTTCACAGTTTTATAAAAACAATTTAAATCCGAAACATTCGGATAACTAGTTAGGAATCCACCCGAGAATTCCTTCTAATAATTCACATGACCCAATATGGGTCAGAATCGTAAATAACAATTTTAACGTTAACATTAACCCGAGCAGAGGAAGTCCTTGAAGCCCTTTCAGATATTTCTTTTTTAAGAACACACCGAGTTAGCCATCTGCAAACCACCAATTACCTCCAGCCGTAAACCAGCTCTGAAGCACCGTTCACCTCTGCAGATGGCTCCAACCACTAGAAGTCCACTTCAAGGGGATAACACCCGATGAAGCCCTCAAGTGATATACCGACCACTAGAAGTCCACTTCAAAGGGATAACACCCGATGAAGCCTTCAAGTGATATACCTTCCACCAGAAGACCACTTCAAAGGGATAACACCCGATGAAGTCTTCAACCATGTACCTTTTTTGGGGGACGCATACCCCCGATGCGACCCCCCCACCATTTTGTACTGACTGGCCTCAAGGACTCCCCCCGCCACAGCGAAACAGGCCTTGACCACCTTAAGCCTGTGAGTTCCGCCACACCACCAATGCCCTCTCTATTCCTTCTGCTATCGCCAAGCTCCAAAGATCAATGCCAACCTCGGTCAGATGAACCCCATCACTCCTCCAGAAGTTCCCCACTCCTGACTCCAAATCCCTGTGCCGCACGCAAATGCCCCCGTTTTTTGCCACAAAACGGGACACCGCCCGATTCACTTTAATGCAAGCCTTATTGACTCTCTCCACTGACCTAGCCAACCGCCAATGTTTCCTTGGGACTATGTCCGACCACACTATTACCAACTTGGGATAAGAAACCCATAAACACAACATATCGTGTTTGATATCCCGCACCAACTCACGAAAGGGGCGGACTCCTAAGTCATTCCCACCCACGTGCAACACTAAGACCTCCGGAACCCTGTCAAGCCGGGCATATGTCTGGAATTCCGCCAACACCCTGCTCCAAGACATACCTCTAAATCCCAGCCAATGCACAACCGCATCCTGTCGCGGAATGCGCAACTGGCGACCGTCAGGGCGGACGTCCGCCCTCAAAGCCCCCCAGTGCACGTAAGAATGACCCAGCAACCACACCAAACACGGAGGCGAATCTGAAACGGAAAAAACAATTAGACACCACCATATAAACATTTCTTAAGCGTTAACAACCAAGCTCATAGCAAATGGGGGCGGACATAGGACTTAAATCTGTTGGATTCCCAACGACCAATGCGCCGCACCCCTTCATCATCCAACCCCCAGCGCCCCGCTTCCGTTGCTGTGCCAATCCTGAAGGAATGAGATGAATATGAGCCCGCCGCGACACCAACCGCCGTCAGACATTTTTTAAATACAGCTCCAAACTGAAACCTGGACAAAAACGACCTGTCCACTTGACGTAACAAAGGCAAATCTGGAAACCCCGCTTGCAGCTTAACACCCCGCATGCACTCTACTGGGCACATAACCGACCCCGGGAGGGCGAACAAAACTATCAGCTTACCCTTCCCTACTTGGTCAGTTTTTGACCGACGCAACCATACCTCCAACCGATCTGCGAATAGGCTCACCTCCCCAGATCTCAGCCCCCCTGCCTGTTTGGTACTTGGCGACACCAACTCACCTATTCTAAATGCCCCAAAGAACGCTAACGAAAAAGCTAACCGAAACAAATCCATTTCGTCTGAAGAACGACAGACCGATGCTAATGAACCGCCCAACGAGCTAAGCAAAGCAAACGACACAGGCCTTCTACTATCCGCCTCCACTCTACCTCGGCGCAACCCCTTCAAAGCCTGTAACACCAGAAATTCCTTCGATACATCCTGAAAGCCTCGCAACTTAAAACCAAACGCCACCGCAGATATGAACCGGTTCACCTTTGCCAATGAAAACCCCGCCTCCCAGGCATCCCCTAACCAGTACAAAAGTGCCACCAACGTGTCTCTATCCGTATTGACGTCACCCAACTCTCTTACCCACTCCTCCCACTGCCTCCAACAAGCAGAATAAGCACTCCACGTCGTGCGCGCCAAAGACCTTTTTACCAGTTGTTCTACGGGACCGAGACCAGATCCCAAAGATGTTCCGGACAAGCCAAACCGAGACGTTCCGCTTCCGGTGCCAATTGCCGAAACCGGTCCCACTGCGAGCGAGAAAGAGCATCAGCGATACACTTCCGTACTCCCGGCACATGCACCGCCACCACCCACGCGTTCAACGACAAACACACCAACACTAAATGTCGCAACAATTGAACTACCGGAGGAGAGGACGCCGTGATGTTATTAATGGCCAGCACCACCCCCATGTTGTCGCAGTAAAAACGAACCTTCTTATCCCTGAGCCTGTCCCCCCAAATGGTCGCCGCCACCACGATGGGGAACAGCTCGAGCAGGGCCAGATTCCGCGTGAGTCCACTGGACACCCAACTAGCCGGCCATTGACCTGCGCACCACGGACCTCCCCCATAAGCTCCAAAACCGCCCGCCCCAGCCGCATCCGTAAAAAATATTCAAATCACTCGTATCCTGTGCTGGGGCCATCCATAGCGAGCGACCTTTGTACTGGCCCAAGAAGTCATCCCAAACCTGAAGATCAGCTCGATGCTCCTCCTTGAGCCGCACAAAATGATGCGGCGCACGCACTCCCGCCGTTGCCGCCGCCAACCGTCTACTAAACACCCTTCCCATTGGCATAATCCGGCAAGCGAAATTCAACTTCCCCAGCAGCGACTGAAGCTCCCGCAGCGTCATTTTCTTCAGCCTACAAGCCCGCCGTACCTCCAGCTTCAAAGCACCCAACTTATCTGCAGGGAGACGACACTCCATTGCCACCGAATCTATTTCAATTCCCAAAAAACAAATCGTCGCTACCGGGCCCTCCGTTTTTTCTGGCGCCAAAGGGATCCCAAAATCCCTCGCCACCTTCTGTAGCGCATAAAGCAAATTACCGCAAACCGGCGAACCCCCCGGGCCAACGCACAAAAAAATCATCTAAGTAATGGATCAACGAATCGACCCCGGATACTCCCCTCGTTACCCACTCCACGAAGCTACTAAACGCCTCGAAGTATGCACAAGAAAGGGAACACCCCATCGGAAGGCACCGATCCACGTAAAAAGCCCCATTCCAAAAACAACCCAACAGCCGTTGGCTTTCTGGATGAACTGGCAACAACCTGAACGCCGCCTCGATGTCGGTTTTCGCTAGCAACGCGCCTGGACCCGCAGCCCGCACTAAACCCACCGCCTTATCGAATGAGGTATAGACTACGGAGCACAACTCTTGATCAATCCCGTCATTTACCGATGAACCCTTAGGATACGATAAGTGCTGAATCAAACGAAATTTCCCGGGCTCGCGCTTAGGAACAATACCCAACGGGGACACAACTAAATCTTTTACAGGCGACTCAACAAAAGGCCCCGACATGCGACCCAACGAAACTTCTTTTGACAATTTTTCCGACACGACTCTAGCATGCAAGTAAGCCGATTTTAAATTCCTCCGCGTAACCGGAACCTCATAAGGAGGCGGAGGAATAACAAAACCAACACAAAACCCTTCGTAAAGCAACTTAGCCGCCGCCCTATCCGGATACTCATTTAGATAAGGGGCCATCTTTTCCACCCTCACCGGTGACACCCCCTTGACCAGCCGCGGAGGACTGGTTCCCTGACCTCTTTTTTCGCAGGCATTTTGCCGCCCCGTGTGATGCACCATTACACTCGGAACACACGTGCTTGAACTTGCACGTGGCCCCGAACTTACACTGGCCTTCATTAAATTGCCAGCAAAAACCCGCCTTTCCCCCGCCGCCTTGTCCAACCTGACTAGACTGGCCTCCTTGGCCGGCGCTCCCGGGAAAGGACTGCCTAACCGGAGCCGTAACCCGTAACCAGAGAGCAATATCCTTCTGGTCCCACCGAATCGCCGGCCGAACCGCTTTCCGCTGACGGAATTGCTCATCGTATCGCAGCCACGCCTGACCCCCATACGCCCTATGTGCCTCCCCAATGGCATCAAAATAACAAAACAACGCCGAACAATTTTCCGGCGCCTTTTCCCCTATCACACTAGCCAATATGGCGAACGCCTGCGACCAATTAACGAACGTCTGCGGGATAAGCCTATACCGCCGCCGTTCCTCCTCGTCCTTTTTACTCTCGTCCCGCTTGCTCTTATCCAAATTAAATTTAGCGAGAGCGGCAAGAGAGAAAAAATCTCAACATATTCGTCCTTCCAGATCCGCTCACGCATCTCCTGCTTTAAATGCGCCCCCAACGGACCTTCGAAACAAACGTACACCTCCCCACGAGCACGGTCATCAATACGCACCCGATCGCCATCTTTTTGTGCCTCGGTCTGTACCGACACCGCGACCGCCTCCCTAACCGCCTGCACGGGCCGCGCCTGTAACAATCCCACGTCCCCGGGGCCCTCCCACACTACCGCCGGGGACACTTCCGTGACTACCGGCGCCGCCGCCCTATCTAGGCGCCCGACCAGCTCCCTCAAGCAACCCACTAAATCTGCCAGACCCGCGCCATCGCGCCCGCCCGCGCCACTACCGACCACCGATGCGACGCTAGCATCCCCCCCGCCGACACCCGACATAAAAATCGCTGGATATGACAATGATGGAGTTACACACTCACCGGGCCGCACAGGCGCTGTGTTCCCGTCAGCCGGACCATCCTGACCTCGACGATACGCGTCCAGTTCACCTTCCTCCAGCTCTTCTCTCGCAGACGACTGGCCATCCCACCGACATCTTCGGATCGGAGATGATGAAGCGCTGACCGATGGGCCGGTAACCTGCCGCCCGACCGATGGAACCCAGACTTCTGACCGGACCTGTTGCCTTAACGTCCCTGCAGATCTAGGCGTCCGTCTCGATGATCCTGAAGAAGCCTGCCCCCTGGCCGGAACATCACCAGGCGGGGCGGCCGTACCTTGTCCTCCAAATCTTCCATCCGATGGGGGAGGGGTGACAGGGAGCCCGGCCTGCGACTCCCTGCTTACCGCCGGACCCGTCGCGGCTTGGGATTCCTGCCAGGACGCAGGGCCTGGGAAGGGGCGGTCCTCCCAGCTGCCTGGCCTGCAGCGTCCGAGATCGGGCTCCCTCTGCGACGCCGTGTCCGCGGGACTGCCTCAGGACTGAGGCGCTCTGGAGGTCGAGACCGCCGGGAGGGACAGGTCGACCCGGCCTGCGTCGCCGTCACCCCCGGCAACGCTCTCTGCCTGCTCCGAGCAGGAGCGGTTGTTGCCGACTCCCCCCCCCGCCGCCATGCTAGGAAGGGGGCCGGGGGAGGGGAGCCTGTCTCCTGCAACAGACCCCGAACGCCGGGCCTGACGTGGCAAAACGGCGTCCGGGATCCTCGCTAATGCAGCCACGGTCTCCTCCAGCCATCCGGGACCGTGGTGCACAGCAGCTGCACGCAGCTGCTCTAATAAAACTGCCTCCGACATATTTACGAGCGCGGGCAACGGGGAGCTTGTGTTTCCCTGTACTACTCCTCCCGCTGCTTCCGGCTCAATGCCGAAAACAGCGGGAAGCGCAGCAACGGCCCCCTGACTCCTCCTTGTCCCTCCTCCACCCCCTCCAACTCTTCCTTACCTCTTAACCCTTTCCCTACCAGGGAGGTCATGGAGGCTTCCCCTTAAGCCCTGCAGGCTGCGTCCAGCCCCTTCTTCAGAGAGGTGTCTGATTGGCTCCAAATTTATTCTGCAGCAGAACAAGGACCCCAAACATACAGCCAATGTCATAAAGAACTATCTTCAGCATAAAGAAGAACAAGGAGCCCTGGAAATGATGATATGGCCCTCACAGAGCCCCAATATCAAGATTGAGTCTGTCTGCGATTACATGAAGAGACAAAACGATTTGAGGAAGCGACATCCACAGAAGATTTGTGGTTAGTTCTCTGAGATGTTTGGAACAACCTCCCTGCCGAGTTCCTTCAAAAACTGTGTGCAAGTGTACCTAGAAGAATTGATGCTGTTTTGAAGGCAAAGGGTGGACACACCAAATATTGATTTGATTTAGATTTCTCTTCGGTTTATTCACTTTGCATTTTGTTAATTAATTTAAAAAAACTATTAACACTTCGGTTTTTGAAAGCATTCTTACTTTGCAGCATTTTTCCATAACGGTCTGGAATTTTTGAACAGTACTGTTATATATATATATATATATATATATATATATTTATTTGCGACGGTGGCCCCTCCCCCAGCAAGGCCCCTTAATAAGAAGTCCGGTTAGTGGCTAAGTTATAGGGGACGCAGTTGCAAACAGGCACTAAAGGAACTGAGCTACATCACTATAGCTGGACCAAGTATTGGATTAAGGAGGGGTGGTGAAGCGGGCGATTTAGGTTACTATGAATTATTTTTACATATTTAAAGGGTAACTAAACTTTCAAAAAACTTTTAAACATGTCATAAAAGAATAGTGATAACTTAGAAGTTTTGATCGGTGGGGGTCCGAGCACTGAAACCCCTACCGGTCGCTAAAATGAAGTGGCAGAAGAACTTGCATGAACGCTGTGCCGCTTCGCTTCTGATAGTCACTGCTTTCCTCGGAAAGCTTCGTGAGCAGTGTACGAGCTCCTAGACTTTCTATTGAGCCGGCACATCACTCGCTCGGCTTTCTGAAGAAAGCTGATCAGAAACAAAGCGGCACAGAGTTCCCCCAAGCACTTCTGCGGCTTCATTTTAGCAACGCACACCGATCAAAATTTTTGACATGTCAAACGTTTTCTTTAAAAGTTTCGTTAGCCTTTAAAAGTGACACTACGCGGAGCTTCATGTGATTGTAACTACAAGAGCTTTTCTTCCCAATCTTCTTGGTGCCAGGAGACCCTGCTAATCCAGATATTACCCCAGGTTCAACGGGACTAGAAGAAAAGAGCCATCTTCTGTTTTTTAGGCTCTACTGAATGTGCAGACCTTGCTCACAAGTTCCAGTCACAGGGAAAAGTTATGCCGCTTGTATTGTATAAAAGATTCATCATGTAATTTGAGGCGCACAATCCTGACTTCTGCTGGGAGTGACTGGCTAATGTGTAGCAACGGACTAAGCTGTGTCGGACTGGAGTTTTTTGGGCCCACCCTCCATACAGAACTTGTGCTTGTCCACTTTTTATTGCATCATAAACTTTTTATCACCTTTTTGATTATCGATAGTGTCAAATTGATTTGTGAATCAGTCAATAAGAAATAGACCCTAGTGTCAAGTGGTTGGCTACAAAGTCAGCTCCAAATCTGGTTGTCCTCTGCTGGACCTCTACGGCCCATTACTGTGTCAGAGCCTGGGCCAATTGAATGATCCTCTGGTAACTCTGGTGGGCCTGTCCCACCTTGGGCCTAAGGAAGGCAAGATTACTGATCAGGAACGTTCACTACTTAATTCTGTCTTTGATTTTCTGGGCCATCCTCCATTAGATTTTCATAGGTACACTTACCTTGCCAGGAGTTACTCCTCGGTCGTCCATTTTCACAAACATCAGAAACGTGTTTAGTGTCTGGGATCCTTTCGCTCCATGAGTGAGACAGACCATTAGACCTAGGAAAAGAGAAAACGCAACTGAATCCTTCATCTGCAGTAAAGTGAGGAGGTGTCTGAACAAACACAATGGAAGAAAGTGTCAGAATTAATGACTACAAGAACAAATAAAGAGATACCCCTGATGTTCTAGACAGGGATATGAAGACCATGGATCACAAAAACCGTGACATCTATGAGCAGTGCCAATATTCCTATATTGGTAGCCCAACAATAAAAAAGGGGGTTCTCTGTTTCTTCGTTTAGTGTAAAGTTTTTTTGAACGGAGTACATTATATAATCCAGACACTTTTTTATCCAGATTCTGTAGTAATTTAGTCCCTGTAAATCCAGAATGAGGTATATTTACACAAATTCCTATATATACACGACTAGGGTATGGAAGCCCTTGATTGACAGAGTCAGGCCTCATGCACACGACTGTAAAAATCGTCCGTAATTGCCGTCCATGATTCACTTCTATTGTTCATGGACACCTTCCCATTTATATACGGGAAGGTGACTGGGCCGTAGGTACCGCAAAAGATAGGGCATGTCCTATCTTTTGCTTTTTACGGTCCGTGCTCCCATACTTTGTATGGGAGAACAGGCCAAAAATGCGGGCAGCTGTACATGACCGTCGGCCGTGTCCGCAATCACGGCCCGTGATTACGGACACGGCCGTGTGCATGAGGCCTCACTGTCGACCCCACAGACTATACTACCTTACTCTCTAAAGGGCCCCTTAAGCCTAGTGGGTCCAATCATCTGGCCAGGTTTACCTAATGCTTTACCTGTACAAGCTGGATATAAACAAACAGCTATGTCCCCGTAGCCGTAATATCTTAGGTACAAAACTACTACGAGGCGCACAATTTAATGATAACTGGGGTACATGAAAAATATTGCTAAAGATCCCGCCCCATTTCTAGTTGTTTAAAAAGAGGAAAAATAAATTTGAATTAAAAAAGCGTACCTAGCAAACTACAGAGAACGTGCCAAAAAATCCACCAGGGGTCTATCGACTTCTAATCCCTTCTATCTTAAACTGGAAAAGCTGAGTAGAGTGGAGATTAATTAAAGGGACGGTGCGAGGGAGAACGTTTCTGCTGCAGTTTCTATCCACAGGCAAACCAGCCTAAGCCTCGTCTACTTTCCTAAAATTGGATTTCTACTTGGACGCATATAACATGTAAATAAAACTCAATTTCTTTTCTTATTTTTAACCCTTTGGATTGTGTTGAGTAGAAGAAAATCGCAGAAGAGAATAATATGCTTCTAAATGGAAATATTTCTGTAATGCGATGGAGCATGCCACATTTTTTTTTTTAACAAGGATTTCTTATGAATGAGGCACAGGATGGAGCCATCGCAGGCTATGGGCGCCATATTACAGATCGGTACAACACGGATCCATAATTTGGCTTTGTGCATGAGGCCTAACTCCTCGGAAAACACACCAATTACTTTCTGGGGAGCCAAACAACGATGTCAGGAGGCTTGTAATTGGCTGGTAAAGTTTTAGAGGTCCGATTGACAAGACCCCAGCATTGACCACAATCTCCATAGATCCACTCATTTAAAATGAAAAGCTATGGCAACTATACATCCTGAATTTTTACAAATTATAGAACAAACCCTATAATTTCCTTCCGGCCTGAAAAAAAAAGCCCATATCCAGTCTTTTATGCATATTCATGAAAGGGTAAAAGAGGTGGAAAGCTTTATGAATTGTTTAAAAGAAAAAAAAAAGGGGACTCTAAGGGGCGTAACTATAGAGGATGCATGGCACCTGAGCCTTCAAGCATGAGGGGCCCAAAAGGTCCTCCAGCCCCATTTGACGACTTCATTACTATAAATGACACGTGATAGTTGGGGGGGGGTCCTCTTGCAGATTTTGCTTTTGGACCCAGGGGACTCCGGGAAAAACAGGGAGCCCAAGTCGAAGGGGACCCTCCTTGACTGACTATTTCTTACTACTCTTTTAGTTTGCCAGTCTTTATTCTATCACCAAGTTTCTGTCAATCACAGTAATACGTTAAAAGTAGGCAGCGTCATTGTATTTTGTCATGCAATGATGAATCCAACCCGTTAATAAAGTCAAGAATAAGAATAACAACAACCGTTTGCTTTGACTTCAAAGGAGCAAGATGATTGTGAATGAACCCAGGCTTACTTCAATGGGAAGCAACAATTATTATGTAGGACTCTCTTATAATATACATCCATGCACCACCCACTGTTTATATATCACTATTAGGTGCCATAACATATATAATACCAATGGAGAATTTAAAGGGCCATACCCCCAACACTAAGAACTGAGCTGCAACTACTTTGAAGTCAAATTATTATGGATTTCCTTTATCACTATTCCACAAAGAAGAAAAATTAAAAAGGAATCAAACCTTCTGCAAAATAATGAAATGTTCTGACTAATGGAATAATGTGGGATGGAACAGGCAGAAATCTGAAAATGCGACAGAATAGCAGACCTCTTCTTAGAACTAGATCCTGAGTTTGAGCTGACTCCGGGAGGCAAGTCGCTATAAAAGGAGTCGACATCTCCAGCCTTTTTTACATAATCTCCCTGGGGTATTTGTCTAAAGCATAATAGATATTGTAAAGTCAGAAAACAAGACAAACGCACATAGAAACGACACAGACATAAAAGCATTAGTTCAGAAGGGGAAGGACAGAGAGGGTAAATGGGACATGTATGTTTCACTCTACAGGACACACGTCATCAACACGCGGCTCTCCCGGGATGGAGGTGCTGTAGCTGCCTTCCATGGATCACCCAACAGGACATTGACAAAGCTCAGGATGGCATAAAAATATGACACCGGCAATGCACCTGCATATAAAAGGCTCCAACTCGTCTCCAAAATTGCGTTGTTATGATAGCGATGTTATGTTTCATATAAAAAATGACAGCTGAACTCTCATTGCTCGCTAGGGGCACCCAAAACTTTTTTTTTCAAGACCTAATGATGAGTATTTGAGACAATGTAGGGTAAGTGTATAATAAGGACATATTATAAGTGTCCTATTTTCCATGGCTATTGGACTTGCTTGATTGTTCATAATATATATCCATGCTCTCCGGAGTAGGATGTATTTTATCACCCCAATAAAAGGGCTCATGCACACATCATTGATTTTCACCAGTGTATTATCCGCTTTTTTAATAGATAAGCACACTGACCATTCATTTGTATGGGGCCATGCACACATCCGTGTTTTTTGTTTTTTTTTTGCAGATACATGTGCCCGACAGGTCCTATTCCTGTAAGCTTTCCGGTTCTGTCTCGCCCATTCTATTCAATGGTCTGTTAAAAAAACTGACTGCACATGAGAGTTGTCCGTGTCTTGCGGATTTGTTTTTTGCGGCCGTATAAGAGGACAAGGATGAGTGCATGAGGCCTAAGGCAGTGTCTATCTCCTAAAGTTTGATACAGAAGTGGAGGGACAACATGCTCAGGGTCAGGACAAGCGGTACACAGGTGAGGGGCCTGCCTAGCCCGCAGTGGCATTTGCTTAAAGACACAGAAAATTAATAATGAATTAATTCTAGAAGCTGTGCTAATTTCGCTAACTTATCAAAACTTGCTAAGTGACCCCTGTATATTCTGCTGCTTGCCTCAGATGTGAAACAATTCAGTTGGCAGATAATCTGTGAGTCAATAAGCTGCACTACAAGGCCAGTGGCATAACAGTCGTGGCCTGTGTACCTACATTACACAGTCGAAATATAGCCCCAGATGCTACCGCAGAGTAGGATTCTGGTGCGGAGAAAAGAATGGACTCTTTCCTGACATGCCTCAAAGTGCTTCATATTGTACCAGACTGAAACAAACACTAAACTGTGTGACCAGTGAGCATGTGAGGGGGGTGGGGGGTGAACGGGCACATTTTGAAATCTTTGTCTTGGGCACCAAAGCACCTTGTCCCAGTCCTAAACATGCCTATTGTTTCAGGTTACACCAACCAGGTAATCCCGATAGGCAGTGCTCATGGACTTTACTGCCATAGAGAGCAATTTATTAAATTTCAGCTTGCAGAGTCTTTCTCAAGTACTTGAATACAGTTCTGCACGCTGGAATGTCTCTTGGTCTACTTTATGACTTGATGCGGCTGCCTTCCTTGACCCCCAACCTGCGGCTCTTGAGCTGTTGCGAAACTACAACTTTTAGCATGACAAGGTACACAGGGAGTTGTAGAGTTGCTACAGCTGGAGAGCCACAGGTTAGAGTCCACTGCTTTGGATGGATGTATTGTTGGTTAAAGGAGTTCTCCTGCTAGGCTGCATTGTAACGCAGACACAGCTGCTGAACAGCTACAGGCGAAATATAGACACGTGGTGCTCAATGCTTTTCTCTGTGCTTTGTCAATGACCATAATAACAATTTGGAAGATCTATCTAAAGTGGTGCAAAGTAAAAGTGGAGTAATTGCCTAGAGCAACCAATCTGGTTGCAGATTTCATTTCAAATAAAGGGATTAAGAGCTGAAATCTGATTGGTTGCTTTGGCAAGTACTTTGTTTTCCTTTGCATCCGTTTTGATAAATCTTCCACATTGTATTCATAAACAGGATTTTTTTTTTTTACAATTTTGTTGATTTAGCACCGAAACAAGTTTTAAATTGAAATTGTGATTTGCAAAACTGATTTATTAAACCAGTGTACAAATGTCTGGAGCATTAGGAAAAAGCACACTTAAAGAGAACCTATCACCTCCCCATACTTGCGCAGCTGAGTGCAGCATGTAATGGGGAGGACTGCACAAACCCTGGGGCACTTTACATTTTTTTCCTATCCTCCGCCGTTATTTAGATATTGGTGCCGTTATATTTGGCGCCCGATATTTAAATAACCCCCTGAACTGTCAATGGGGCGTGTACTGGCAAGGGGGCATGTAACATGGCTGTGACACTGTGCAATTAGCTAGGGACAGTGTCACAGCAGGAGCTGGAGTGAGAAGGGTGTGTGCGTGCGCACGCGCAGCTCAGAGCTGTGCGAGCATGTGCGCGCACGCTCTCACTCACTCTTCAGCTCTCGGCAGACGAGGATAAGACTGTGTGATCTCTCGCGTGCGAGATAGATCACACAGTCTTGTCGTTCTTGTCTGCCGAGAGCTGAAGAGTGAGTGAGAGCGTGCGCGCGTATGGCTCCGAGCTGAGCGTGTGCGCGCACACCCTCTCCTCGCTCCAGTTCTTGCTGTGAGATGGTCCGTAGCTGATTGGATAGTGTCACAGCCATAGTAACACACCCCCTTGCCAGTACACGCCCCATTGACAGTTCAGGGGGTTATTGAAATATCGGGCGCCAAATATAACGGCACCGATAGCTAAAAAACGGAGGAAGATAGGGAAAAAATGTAAAGCAGCCCTCCCCATTATATACTGCACTCAGCTTCACATGTATGGGCAGGTGAAATGTTCTCTTTAACATTCACCCAAGTTTATTTTATATTTACCTTCTAAAGCTGCGGTACAGATTTATAGTAATATTTCTATTCTAGTTTTATCTAATCTCGTCTAATCAAATACTCTCATTTAATCTGTCTTTTGTTTTTTTTTATATTGCAGGTATTTGATTGTGTGATTTATCTGCTTATCAAGAAAGTGGAATTACAATGAAATGAATCATGTATTTCTCTAGACAAGACGGGTCTGATTGATAAGGTTTATTACATTTTCCATAGATGTATGAAAATGTTTAAAATGGCCACGCAAGGCTCAATATTGTCCTCTAACATGATGATCACATGATGATCAGGCCAAATATCATGTTGCGTAGTGAGAAGATAATGATCTAGGGATTGATCTTATACAAGAAGATTTTTTAACATGTTGTTAATGTATCTGTGCAATTAATACAATCCTTACCTATTCTATGATGTAAGGGAAGAATGCTCACCTGTCAGGAGTCCTAGATGGACAGGTATCTAACCGAACTTCAAAGGGATGGAGCCATGACAACCCGATTTTATGTTTTTGACTTATCAATTAGACAGCTTATTAAAGTATGATAGGTGGAGGTCTGACCTCTTGGACCCCCTTTTACCAAGAGACCCAAGTCCCCGTTCTCAGCCAAAGAGTTCTCTACTCATGCCATGAAGGCCGCTACAGCCCATCCTCTTATGAACGGTTACATTTTGAAGAACCCCTATATGTCCAAGGTTCACTATAGATTCTATGGTTCTGAAGATTTGCAAACTACCTGACATGGATAGTGACCCAGACTATCTAAGGACTGCTCAGTTAGTAAGTATACTTTGCTAATGTAATAGCCATAAAGAATGCACCAATGATTTGCCCATAACTGAGGTGACATGTAATCCAATGCAGTTGGATTTCCATGCACAGATAGGTCTTCCTTGTACTGTATGTGGGTGAAATTTACTTTTAAAGCCTAAATCCACAGGAAATTGAGGTGTTACTGTAGTAAATCCCTGTATCCCATTCCATAGCCCATTCACTGGATCTTGGAAGATGAGATTTGGGGTTTTGTTTTCTTGAGTCCTGATGCTGGTGGTCACTTGTGAATCTCTTTCTCTAACAAAACATTATTTCTGCAGAGTAAAAACACATTTTGACTTCTTAATCCTGAGAAGCGATTATGTTAAGGAAAGGAAACGAAACGACTGGTAAGCAATAATCCTCTGCAAGTACTCTGCCAAACAACCCTCCATATCTCAGCTTCCCTGACGCCTGTGAGTGTGCTATGGAGGTGTATAAACTGAATTTGCATTATTATTATTTTTTGTGGAGATAGGCTATGACGGGGTTTAGCTGTTGGTTGCAGGTAGCATATGGCCCTGGGTGCCAGAGTGGGCAAAAATAAGCCACTAGGCAAGGGTATTTAGATAAAGGGCTAGGGCAGTGAATGGAATCTGTTCCACAGGTAAAGGTAAGCCTAGATACAACTCTGGTATAACATGAAAATGTGTGTTCATTTGCAATCCAATTGATTTAAAAGGGTTTTCCAGGACGTTGATATTCATGGCTTTTCCTTAAGGTCCTTTTACACGGGCCGATCATCGGGCAAACGAGCGTTCTTGTGAATGCTCGTTCCCGCTCATTGCTCTGTGTAAGCAGCCTCGTTCATCGGCTGATCGCATAGTTTATGCAGCAGAAAATATTATCGTTGTCGACAGCACATCTCTGTGTAAACAGGGAGATGCGCTGCCAACATGGTAGAAATATATAGGGACAAGCGATCTTGGTAACGAGCGCTTGTCCCAAAACATAGCTCCACGTGAAAGTAGCAAACGAGCGCTTATCAACGAGCTGTCTAGTTGATCGGCGCTTGCTTACATGGCCCATGTTGGGCTGTGTAAGAGGACCCTTAGGATAGGTCATCAATATCAGATCGGTGGAGGTCTGACTCCCTGGAACCCCACTAATCAGCTTCATTTTTTACCAGGCACAGCGCCAAACAAGTCTACTTCACTTCTCTCATCTCCACACTATCTAATAATCCAAAACGCCTCTTTGATACTTTTCACTCCCTCCTTAGTCCTAAAGTTCAGACGCCAATCACAGATCTCAGTGCTGAAGACCTGGCCAATTATTTTAAAGTTAAAATTGACAACATCCGGCATGATATTATCTCCCAGTCCCCTAGTAACATCGATCCCCTTCCCCCCCGCACTCCCTCTTCTTCACTCTCAGCATTTCACCCAATAACTGAAGAAGAAGTCTCGAGGCTCCTCTCTTCTTCTCGTCCTACTACCTGCCCTAGTGATCCTGTCCCCTCACACCTCCTCCAGTCCCTCTCCCCAGCTGTCACTAGTCACCTGACTAAAATATTTAACCTCTCTCTTTCCTCTGGTATCTTTCCCTCCGCTTTTAAACATGCCATTATAAACCCATTATTGAAAAAACCAACTCTTGACCCATCCAGCGCTGCCAACTACCGACCAGTCTCTAATCTGCCCTTCATCTCCAAACTCCTGGAACGCTTGGTCTACTCTCGCCTTATCCGCTATCTCTCTGCTAACTCCATTCTTGACCTCTTACAATCTGGTTTCCGCACTCTACACTCCACAGAAACTGCCCTTACTAAAGTCTCAAATGATCTCTTGGCGGCTAAATCGGACGGTAAATCCTCTCTCCTGATTCTTCTGGCTTTCTCTGCAGCCTTTGACACTGTAGACCACAAACTCCTACTTAACATGCTCCACTCTATTGGCCTCAAGGACGCGGCTCTCTCTTGGTTTTCCTCCTATCTCTCTGACCGCTCATTCAGTGTGTCATTTGCTGGTTCCACTTCTTCTCCTCTTCCCCTTGATATCGGGGTTCCTCAGGGATCAGTCCTAGGTCCGCTCCTCTTTTCTCTCTACACAGCTCCTATTGGACAAACCATCAGCAGACTTGGCTTCCAGTACCATCTCTACGCTGATGACACCCAATTATATACCTCTTCCCGTGACATCACCCCTGCTCTAATACAGAACACCAGTGATTGTCTGTCCGCTGTCTCTAACATCATGTCCTCTCTCTATCTGAAACTGAATCTTTCTAAAACTGAGCTCCTTGTGTTCCCACCATCTACTAACCTCCCTAAACCTGATGTCTCCATCTCTGTGTGTGGCACTATCATAACTCCTAAGCAGCACGCCCGCTGTCTCGGGGTTATTTTTGACTCAGATCTTTCCTTTACTCCTCACATACAATCACTTTCACGCTCCTGTCATTTTCACCTCAAAAACATCTCCAGAATCCGCTCTTTTCTTACGGAGAAAACAGCCAAAACTCTCATTGTTGCTCTGATTCACTCTCGTCTTGACTACTGTAACTCATTACTAGTCGGTCTTCCCCTCACTAAACTCTCCCCTCTCCAATCTATCCTCAATGCAGCAGCCAGGCTCATCTTTATGACCAACCGCTACACCAACGCCTCTAATCTGTGCCAGTCACTGCACTGGTTGCCCATCCCCTTCCGAATAAAATTCAAACTTATTACTCTCACCCACAAAGCTCTCCACAGTGCTGCACCTCCTTACATCTCCTCCCTCATCTCTGTCTACCACCCTACTCGGGCTCTACGTTCTGCCAACGACCTTAGATTAAAATCCTCCATTATCCGAACCTCCCACTACCGTCTCCAGGATTTCTCTCGTGCTGCACCCGTCCTCTGGAATGTGCTACCCCAGACAATCAGATTAATTCCCAATATCCACAGTTTTAAACGTGCCCTGAAAACACATCTATTTAGACAGGCCTATAACATTCCCTAATCTGACTCCTTTCCATGGCCCTCCATTTAGATTAGTCATCAGAATAAGATTCCCTCACACTCCTTCTCTTCATGTCCGTCATACACGGATAGTGGCTGGTGACCGGCTCATGCAGCTTTATGTTACCACCGCATGTGTATAAAAATGGCCGGACCATTGTACAGAACAAACACTATTACACTTTGTGTCTCCCTTATGTCCTCATAGATTGTAAGCTCTTGCGAGCAGGGTCCTTACTCCCCAGGTTTGAATTGTAAATGAACTTTGTCACTATGTAATGTCTGATATTGTTTGTTTCATGTTCCCTCTAAATTGTAAAGTGCTGCGTAATATGTTGGCGCTATATAAATAAAGATTATTATTATTATTATTATTATTATTGGTAATGGTATTGCAGTTCAGTCCAATTCACTTGAGCTGCAGTACCAGGCACAGCCTCTACCAAATGTACGGCACTGTGTCTGCTTAATGAAGTGGACACAGCGCTGATCAGAGCCCATAGATCGTCAGTATCAAAGTCCCGGAAAACTTCTTTAAATATATGGAAAAATGTGTCTACAGCTAGGGAACATCTTAAAGTAATACATGAAGCACACTGAGACAATGTCTAAGCAAGAACGCTTCTATCAAACAGCTTGTACTACTTCTTACAGACAAACATTAAAACGTAAAAATCAGACCACGACCTGTTATTATGAACCATTTACCGATGTAGCAAATTTACGGATGTAGCAGAGCTGAGTTTGTTAGATCTGCTTGCACATCATGAAGACACGGTGTTAAAGATAATGCAGAAGGTTTACATGTAGTCTTGTGACATCACTTGTTCCACCTAACAATCTGAGCTCTGCTACATCTGCATAAGGTGGGAATGTAACAGTGGACTGGGTAGAGTGTTGCAATGTATTCTCTAGCTAAAGTATCTCCCTATTCTATCAAAAGAGTGCTACGATCTGAGATGCAAAATCTGAGAATCAAAATAAAAATACTCATAAGTGCATAAGGACTTTTCACAGAATCACTATTTGCCGAGCAGACATTAGGAACCAATCGGCCATGAAAAACAGCATGGGACAGATAAATGAAAATTATGAAAAAACGGTAAACTAGTGAACGTGATGAAATGTGGTCGAAAGCGCAGCCAATGACTTACCGTTCTCTCCGATAGTTTCTTTTCATGTCAAAGAAAAAACAAATCATTAATTCTACTTCAGAAAACGCAGTAAAGAATCAGGAGTCAATAGTAAGTGCCCCTGTGACTCTAGAGTTCCTTCCGCCACCTCCAGTACTGACCTGGCTTCTGGGAAAACAATCTACAGACCTTTTTTGTTTGTTTGTATCTAAATTGTAACTGGGATGCCTGGTTAAGAAATCCTAGTTTTAAAAGCTCTACTAGGGGATTCTGAGTGAATAGAGGGGAGTCCCATGTTCAGGACCCTCATCTAGCAGCCAAAGTGGCTACAAAGAGTGTCCCTTGCTCTGGAGGACCCGGCATATGTGTGAATTACAAGTACAGTCTATGGATTTAAATAGGACCGGTGTAATACTTCATGTCTCCTGTGGTGGAGCTGCAGGCAATTTGAACACTTGCTGCCAGGTTACTTTACGGATTAAACCTGAACATGAACTCTCAGTCACAGGGGCACATACTTCTTTATTAAATGACATACCGGTAATCACTTTTTCTTTGCATAAGCTGCATGCTGATATAAATTTATTTTTCCAAATATGATATCCTAATGGACAACCATTATAACTCCACACACTTTGTATAATTACATAACTTCACCTGTCTAAAAAACGTCTTACAAAAAATATTATTGAGTATTATTTTCTTGAATACTGGACAGTAAATCTGTCGAGTTATGCATCAATACTGGCTCAGTGCATGTATCATTGCATAACTAGGCATATTTTCCATACAGGAGACTGGGAAAGCTGGGTGACAACCCATGTTGGGGTGGTAATGGAGAAAATATTTGTTGTCACAGATATTATTAAGAATAGTCTAAACAAAATGGCACGACTTCACACAAGATGAAGATGCAGGACTGCACAGGTCATTTATATTTTTTAATTTTTGGGTGTAACTAAAAAAAAAAGTGAAGTCTCTTTGCCAGTCAGGGGTCCAACATGGGTAGATGTCTGACTGACTATAAAGCGGATTTGTCATCAGACTATGCTGCACTATGTAAGGGCCTCCAATTAGCCAAAACAACACAAAAATAATTATCTTGCCGTTTGGCTAATAATAACCTTCAAAGAATACCCCGGACTCCTATTTATGAGTCCAGTGTATTCATGAGAGAAGTGCTCCCCTGCCTCTTTCCGCCCCTCTCGGCGGTGATGGACGGCTAGCTGCTGTGTATCTGCATAAACAGCAGCCCATCAATCAGGGTGGGAAGGACAAGGGGAGGTGGGGGAGATCCCCTCATGAATACATCAGACTGTGGTCCGACTACCAACTGTTCATTGGTGGCTTAAAAAAATAATTGAGTGAAAAGTCGAATTAAGTCAATTCCAAAAGTCTTTCCATAGACAATAGAAGATTGACTAAAGGTGCCCATACATATTAGATGAAAGCCAGCCAAACCCACCAACTCCGGCGGGTCCGGCAGGCAGATGTCGTGTGAAAGGAGGATTGGGCATTTTGGATTTCAACATGCCCGATCCTGCTCTCACGGGAGATAAGCCGCTGCCTAAAGTGCCTGGCAGCAGCTGATTCCCCTCTCTCCATTGAAAATAAATGCACGCTCGGTCGATGATGGAGTGGGGAGCAATAGCTACTGCCAAACGGGCGTACAGGTGACAACTATCTAAAGTGGAGCGGCACTTTGAAGTAAGGAAGGCACTCATCACTATGATCTGCCACTACATCTAGGAATAATACGCAGTCCATGCAGCACTTACTTGTAACCCCAAGCTGTAATTCCTAACACCAAGACCAACACTAGCATGGTACCAGCAATAGCTCCTATGATAATGTTTGTACTAACAACTCCTGAAAGAGAAGCATATGTCATATTAGTTACTCCGCAGCCGAGTATTGTATGGTAATAGTATATAGTATCATATATAGTATATAGTATCATAGCATAAAATATATAGAACTAGAATTTATATATGCGATGTGCATACTGACCATCATTAACCTTTATCTCCTTTTTCTCCTCGTAAGGGAAATAGGTGCTGCAATCATCCCCTGCGTATTCTTCATCACAGACGCACTTCAATTCATTGCTGCAGATCTGCAAGTAGAGGACATGCAAACTTGAAATTAAATACGCATGAGAAGCAGATATGTGGATTTAAGAAAATAAAGCTTTATATATATATATATATATATATATATATATATATATATATATATATCTAACTAAAATCGACCTCGTTTTCTAATATAGTTTGTGTATCAATTTGTCAAAGCTTTCTAGATCTCTGCTTGCAGTCATTGAATGGGACAGCTCAAACCCCTTTGGCACTGCGCAGAGATTTCTGTTACTGATAATCTGATGCAGGGGCCATTCAAATCCATGACTGTATGCTCTAATGCGGTGGGTCAAGAAACATGGCAGAGGCGTGTGCCAAAAGCCTGTACTGCACTTCACTGCATACCACTGTAGGGTACCCTGGTACAAAACTATACGGTATTACGAAGATATTCTCCCCCTTGGAGTCATACAAAAAAAATAATAGAGGCCCCTACAGACTGCTATGGATGCCATATTACAGCTCTGTATACATTTTAAGTAGCCATAACACGTAACAACAGAAGATCTTTTAGGCAGAATTTCCCCTTTAAAAAGTGTCTCTTTAGTGGAATTAAAGCGGCCGCGAATCGTCCAACAGCAGAACCGGCATCCTGTTGCTAGTTAATGGTTGCGCATTGTTACGGGTAAAACGTCTGTTTACCTGCAAATTCTTGTGGCAATAAAGGGTGTATTGATTAATGGCCGCAAGATTTTGCAGGTAAACAGCCGTTTTAGCCGCAATAATGAGCAGCCATTACCTGGCAACTTGACAGCTGCGCTAAAAACTGTGTCAGTACAGCTGTCGGCCGCATCACAGCCGTGTCAATGCTACTTCGGGAGGGACTATCCTTACAAAAATTTTCTAATATATTCTTATTAAGAGAATGGATAATTTTACAGCAGGAGTAATTTAGGAACAATTTTGCATAGTTAGGGATCTTAAATACTCATTATCTTGAGCATCTGTCAGCAGAATATAGGCTGCCGTTAACAGCAGCAATATTCTGCCTATAGAGCAGCAGGCTCAGGCTGTCCTAATAGGTCTTCTAGTCTGCTGCTGGTCTGGTAGGGAAGAAGCATTCTACATACAGCCTAAATTTCAGATGGCAGATTAAAAGAATATCACTGTCTCAATATCTTCCTTTCTTGCGTCTCTAGCGGGGAGACAGTAATATTTTTAGACATGTAAACTATGTGTATTAGGAAATGATGGGGTCCCACTTACTCCATGCCCAGAACAAATCTTTTTTGTGCTGCCAAAACAAGAACTGAAATTAAAGTGATCCACAGGAAGACATCTGTGATCCAGACACATCATTTGCTCTCCACACGGTGTGCCATCTTCTACGTATCCAAGATCAGTCTCCTCGTCCAGCTTTACATGTCCACCACTGAGAAGATAAAGTCATGCACATTTACAACATCAGCAGCAGCGTGCTTCACCAGTGAATGAGCATGCCCCTCTCATATAGACAATGTGTTGGAGATTTTGACATACAGAAGAAAGAGGAATCTTTGAGATCCTGAGCCCCATTGCAAAATCTGTAACAGGGCCTGTAGCTATAACATAGTAGAGGGGTCTTTGGGCCTCCTCCGGCTTCAGGTCCTGGGTGTGACAACGAGCTCTTCCTTATCTACAGTTACGCCCTTGCTTATTTAATTAGATGAGCAGCCCCAAAAGGGTACTATCAGATCTGGATTTTCCATTAGGCACAAGAGGCCCAGGACTATAGGCGGCCCTGCAGGAAAGGGCATCTGGTCCTCAGGGTCACGGTCAGAGTACTGGCAACTGGCCCTGTCTTACATCTCACATTTACACCTGCTGATTACCAGGGAAACATTTTGATCCTGAACCAGTACTTGTTGCAAGACCTGACTGAATTCCGAAAATGGTGAAGAAAAAACCCTCACTAATCCTAGTGGACTTGACAGCTCTCCTGCCAAAAACAAAAACTTTGGAGAATGTTTTCTTAGAACTCTGCATTGTGCCGTTCCTCTGTAATTCCTGCAAAAAATGATGGAATAAATTGACAAGTAGGTGTCACCATCCAATGGGGCGTGTCCCTACACACTGACACTTTCCAATCAGTGATGACTTTGTCAGAGTGTGTAGGGACTCTCCCTATTGGCAAAGGGAAGTAACAACCAGTTGTCAATATCTAAGGTGGAGTTCCCCTTTAACAATATTTTGCTATTCATTTCATAGTTTGTAAGCTAAATATAGGGCCATATTGTTTACCTGCAGTTTAAGAATTTTCCTTGATTTTGGATAGATGATATCGTAATTGAGTCAACAAGTTCACCCAGTCTTGGCACCCCAGAAATGTTGGCACACAAAAGATAACCACAAAGGACATCCCTGAAAGGCAGGAAGGAACACAAAACAAGAAATAAGAAGTCACAACGAACAAGCCATTTGTTGGTGACAGTTAAACAGACCCATTTTCTAAAATTATTAGAGAAACCTGAGTTAATACAATTAGCTGCAGCTGAACGTGGCTAGAAAGAGCATTTCTCTCCCTGGAGGACCCGGCACGTCCATGCATTACACAGACAGCCCATGTAATGCTTAATTTCCCCTGTGGTGGCGCTGCAGGTAAATTGAACACTTGCTGCCAGGTTCCCTCACAGATCGGAGCTGATCACTGAGGGTCCCAGCAGCAGGACACTTTATGATCAGCTGATTTTCCGGGGAACATCTAACGAAAAGGGATTGTAAGCACTTTTAATGGAACTAAGCAAATCTCAGTGAACATGCGAGGCGAGAGTATAAAAATCCAAATCAAACATATTGTTGGAAAGCTAAAGGAAAAAAAAAGAAAATTATTGACTGTCCATATGGATAAAAAAGTATCTGACAGCTTAGCCCCATTCATTTAAAGTCACAAATTTATTTATTTTTTTATATAATATTGCTTTTAGTATGTCATTAAAATACATTTTATTTATTTGTGTTTTTGTGTTGTACTTTTAACTTTTTTCTTTTACTTCTCTATGGGGGCTGCCATTTTTTTTTTCATCTCTGTATGTGTCGATTAACGACACATACAGAGATGGAATACGGCACATACATCCCCATAGAGAATGCGAACGGGAGCTGTTCCATTCACTATAGCGTACGCCGTCTGTGTGGGAACGGCGCATGCGCCGCTTCCACACAGACCAAAAGGAAGGTCTTTGGTAGAGCGACATCCGGTGCCATTTTCATGTGGACCGGAAGCCGCGGCCGGACAGTAAGATGACGACTTCCGGTCGCGGCTTCCGTCCATATGTTGAAGGCAGCGCAGACGCAAGGACTAGGAGCGGAGGCAGCAGGAGCAGGTAAGTTATGTTTGTGTATGTGATGTGTGTGTATGTTAGTGTTATACTGTCTGATTACCACTGTATCTAATCCTCCTATACTGTGCATTCGCTCAGAAAATGGCGGCACACAGTGTAGGAGGTTTGAACATTCAACCCCATCCTTTCTCCTGGCACTAAAAAAAAATAAAACAATGTGTAATCATTTATATACTAACTGTTTAACTGACAAAAAATAAATAAAAAATTCTAGCGACACATTCCCTTTAAATTGGCTGAGTTGCAATACCAGACACAGCCACACACATATGGATGTCGCTGTTTCAGCATAACAGAATACACAATCAACGTATTAACCAGTTAAATTGGCAGACATTAACTTTTTGCTTGCATTAGGCTCCTCAAACCAAATAAATATTTATTCTATTATTAGATCATTTCTTCTTACTGTTTGCTGCATTGTATCCAGGAATCTTTATTGCGGCCACAGTTGCCCTTTTCGGTGCCTTCAATATTCAGCTTATCATAGCAGTATCTGTCTGCAGCTGCTGCTTCTGGAATATAGCAAAAGGCAATACTGAAAGAAGTAATCTCCTGTATCAACCAGAATCCAGGTAACATAGAATAGTACTGTAATAATTGTAGTTACCTAAAGTATCACAAATGTTTAACCACTAGATTGCCATATAACTGGTCTCCACTCCCACACACCGACTGATATAAACTTTTTTTGAAGGACCTTGAGGGGAACAATGTATTTTGATAGAGGTCTAAGCTCTGTTTTCCTGATACAAAACCCCAAATCCCATTTATAGGCATAGAGTTAAATGATAAACCTCTTGCTGGCTGACCACCACTAGAGGGAGATTAGAAGCTAACTACATACAATGTATAAACAGTATGCAGTAGGCTCCTAAGCTCCCTCTAGTGGTAGTTGCAGGCAGCCAGAGGTTTATCATTTAACTCTATGGGGAAGTAAACAACGTTTCTACATCAGTCTTCTGCCATAAAGATGTAGCAAATGGCCCAAAAAAAAGAAGAAAGCAACATTTTTTCCCCACTCTCGCCACTTTTAAAAAAAGTAGGTGGAGCTTAGCGTTGCCACTGTGCCTGACGCATTTAGTATAATTTACGCCAGAAACTGGCATAAATTATAGTGAAAATCAGTGTTTCTCGGGCAGCCGAAGATGCAACAAATTTATTAAGAGGCATGTGCTTCTTTATAAATTTGTCACCTCTTACTCCAGCTTGTTTTGTTTTTTTGAGACCGGCGCAGTCTTAAATGGGTTATCCAGGATTTTAAAATTGATGGCCAAGCCTTAGAACCGGCCATCAATATTAGATCGGTGGGGGTCTGACTCTAGGCACCACCGCCGATCAGCTGTTTGAAGTGGATCGTGACGCTCGTAAGAAATTAGTCAGCACAGAATGCTGGATCTAAAAACAACATTGCGTTGACATTCACACTTTTTTAGGCTTCGTTGACATCTGCGCTTGGGCTCCGTTCCGACTGAGCTTTCCGTCGGTACGGAGCCCTGACAGACACAAATGGAAACCATAGATTTCCGTTTCCATCATCATTGATTTCAATAGTCGACTAAGCTATTGATTCCGGAAAAACGACGGAACCCTTGCACAACTGAGACAAACGGAAACCATTGACACCGGATCCGTCAGCATTGAAATCAATGGTGATGGAAACAGAAACCTATGGTTTCCGTTTGTGTATGTCAGGGCTCCGTACCGACGGAAAGCTCAGACGAAACGTCGGAATGAAGCCCATGCGCAGATGTGAATGAAGCCTAAGGCCCCATGCACACGGCCGTGCCCGTAATCACAGCCCGCGATTGCGGGGACAGCCATCCGCATTTTAGGGCCATACTTTGTATGGGAGCACGGCCCGTAAAATACGAAATATAGGACATGCTCCATAATTCCTGGCACGGTTCTACGGCATGGACACCCATCCGTAGCGCTATGGAAAGGTGTCTGCGTCCAATAGAACTGAATGGGTCCGTAAAACCGTTTTATGGTCGTGTGCATGGGGCCTTACAATGACACAACTAATCTGAGAAAGAAAGCCTGTGTATACTTACTGTCACCCCAGATGTATTTGCACTGCCCGTCTCTGGTTTTACATATTCCACCAGAACAAAGACCCTGATATGAGGAGATAAAAGAAGAAACAGGAAATAGATTAAGATGAATGGAGATAACAGACATGTACATATATAACATACAGGGTTACAAGAATCACCACCCCTATCCTTGCCCAAATACCCATCATGTTGCCTGGGTGCTGCATACCTCAGTTTGAAGAATCGGGGCCAAAACAATCATATGACAAGAAAATTGTTAAAAACATTTTTGGGAAATGGCTGTGATAACTATTGACATTTCATTTCATTACCTCTCGGTTTTCACAAGGATATCCATCCAATTTATGTATATTTGAAGGACACTAAAAGAAACAGAATGTAGTATAAATGCAGGTACACCTTTTTCAATCTTTTTATAATGACAATGAGTGCTGGCAGAATTATCTATTTTAGACAGACATTTTTTAAATGCCCTCTTAAAGGCTATGGACATCTTTAAAATAAAAAAAAAACATATTTTTATATATGTTAGTTGTTATCTGACGTTAAAAAAAAGTTTCACTAAATCTCACACTGCAATTTCCAGGTCTTCATTCATTTTCGGTCTTCTTAAAATGCAGTGTACACCTTGCTCCTTGTTTTAGACCTTTCTCATGTGAGCATGTCCCTTCCACACCCTCCCCCTGTAAAGTGACCAGACCAGCCTGTTTGATTCCCCCACCCTCCCCCTGTACTCTGATACAATTCAATCTGCAATCTGTCCTCTCTGAACACTTGGATGCTTTCTTCCCTCTCCACACTCTCATCTGCCTTGTATAACCTCCTCCTACACCCTGCTGCTACAGTATCTAATACTGAGGGAGGGGAGGGGGAGAGCAGATGAAGTCAGCCCCCGACAGGATCAGTGTGCTGCTGGATTTATGTCAGAAAATGAAGGACAACCAGCTAGGTGAAGGAGTGACACAGACTCCGCAGCTGCAAAGTGGTTGAAAATGTTTAATGAAGGCTATTTAGAAAGTTGTGTAATATTGCATAAAGGGAGCAAATAAACAATAAAAAAATAATTCAGTGCATAGGTATCCATAGCCTTTAAGGCATTCTGATCAATTGAGTAGGGCTTTCTGTTTGGGAACCCCCTGTATTAGATGCTCTCACCCTGGAGGATGCACTGCTGTAGTAAAAATTTATACTCGGCTCTCGGTTCCCCTGCCAACAGCTGAATCCAACAGTGGGACCCCCAATTTCCTCAATTAGCTCATAGTAGGGGAATCCCTCTAATGAAAAGATGCTCTCCAAACTGGACACCCCCTTTCAAAGAGGAAGACTGGGTTGGACTTTTCAAAATGGATGCATAGGCAGACTTAGCGGAGATCCTCTAGTGCGTGGAAACCCCCCTCTGAGACATTCGTAAATAGACAATTGATATAAATCTTCTGCGGTCACCAGTGGGTGCTAACTGCAGATGGCTTTAGTATAGAGTACAATAGGAGATGTATAAATCCCTTGCAGTGAGCTCCCCCTAGTTATTATGCAAAATTAAAGGGGTTTTCCCATGAGGGACATTTATGATATATCCACAGGATATGTCATAAATGTCAGATAGATGCGGGTCCCACTTCTAGGACCCGCGACTATCTTTAGAACGGGACCCCCTTAACACCGTTCTAGATTTTTGTGCACACGCTGCCTCCGGCCACTTACTGATTACATGGTCGGGAGTTAAGGAAACAGCGTAACTCGCTGAGCTACGCTGTTTCCGTAACTCTCATAGAACTGAATAGTTGGGACCCGCATCTATCTGACACTTATAACATATCCTGTGGATATAGGAAAACCCATTTATTAATGCTGCGTGAAGGGAAAGTGGAGATCTGACCCCTATAAAGCTTTTGGACCTATATAAATGAAATAAAATTAATATACGGCTACATTTTAGCTACATATAATTATAGTTCTTAACTAGAGTTACCAATTGTCAGTATAATGGGAGGGAGCATTTTGCCGTCTTCACGGAGGACACCAACAAGCTTGGAAACCTCTTTAAATCCTGCGAGGCAATCAATAGTTTGTGTTTCCCTTGCCCTAATGAGCATCAAGTATTAATTTATCAATGAGTGAAGCCTAAATAAAGACAAACCAAAATCTGTCAGCAGCAGATAACCAGCTTGTTGACAGTTTCCGGGTAGCAACAATAATTATTTTTTTTTTATACACGGCACTGAGCATAAAAATAAGGTAACGGAGATATACTACGACGATTAAAAATATTTGGTGACTAAATAACTGAATACAGAATGCTTTCCGATTTCTTAAAATTGATGGCCTATCGTTAGAATAGGCCACGTCCCCTTCATTGTTTACACTGCTCCGTACAGCAAGGCTTCATACTTTTACTAGTGACTGTACCTGGTATTACAGCTCAGTCCAATTCACTTGAATGGAAGGAAGCTGTAGAGAACTGTAACACCAGGCACAGCCGCTAGTAAAAGTACAGAGCTGTGCGCCATGGCCCCTTCATATAGCTGATCAGCGGGGGACGGGACGGGACGGGACGGACGCCGACCGAGAGTGGGACACCCACCGATCTAATATTGATGGCCTATCTCAAGGATACAGAGAACCGTAAAATCGCTTTAATTATTTTCTAACGTTATGCCTCAAATTTCCAGGGACCATCATGGCGCCTTTGTTTTGGAAATTGAGCTTTTGGCACAAAAAAAAAGAAGAGGATTACAAATTCTGCTTTACCTGGCTTGAATTTCCTGTACACATTTCTGGTATATCACAGTCGTTCACAGCATCCCGACAAAACACTCCATTTTGAATTAACTTCAAGAAATATTTAGTTAAATAAGTTAAAATTGCACTTATAATAACAGAGTAAAACAAGTAGATTATTACTAACAATACACATGCAATTAAAGTAGATTTTCACCAGCCATATATTAGTAAATCAGAAGTTAGAGCCATATCTCAAGCTTGGTACTAAAGTTTTATTTATTTGCAGAGATTTTGTACGTTTTTTGTTTCGTTGTAGCGGCCATTTTTGCAAACGTGACAACAGGAAATGCAGTTTTTGAGAAGCTAATTCACATTTGACATTTTTTTTACTTTTTTTTCTGTAGCCCCCAACCAAACACTTATAAAAACCCTGTAGCCACCACTATGTGACTACCTGTATGTGGCTACTATTTAGGTCTCTGATAACCGTATCAAGTGGCATACACATCAGCCTCCTAGTGGTGACAGGCAGCAAGGCAGCGAGGGGGAACGGAGAAACAACGTGCTGTACTAGAGGAACAGAGCACTGATCAAATATATAGGTAAAATACTGTAAATCCCCTATATGTGGTTTTTGTCATGGTTTTTGCTATAATTGAGTTCACGATTTTGAACAGAAACATTTTCCTAGAATTGTCAATGGGAAAGGTTTTTATTTAAAACAAAGATGACAACTGGGGCCCAAAAAAAAACAAAACATGTTTGTGTGGGGCGTTAATGGTGTGTGTGTCTTTCTGCCCCACTACTACTGCTGTCAATCAATGTTTCTTATAAGAAGTTCAGTCATTAAATAACCCCTTAAAAAAGTCCTGTCACCTCTCCTGACATGTCTGTTTTAGTAAATTCTTGTACTCCCCATGAAATAACAATTCTGCAGTCTTTCCTTGTGCAGTTCCTCTGTTATTCCTCCTAGAAAGCTATGAATACATTTAATACTGGGTGTTACTAGTTGGGGCTGTGTCCTTACACAGACTGAGACTGTCCAATCAGTGGGGACACGATCAGACTGTATAAGAGACAAACCCTTTTGACAAGAGGAATTTTCTCACCTTGTTGTCAATTTATTCATACGTTTCTAGGAGGAATAACAGAGGATCAGCACAGTCCAGGCAGAGAATGAATGAAGAGGTGGGGCTCGGCTGCTTCTATTATTCCTAAAGGAATCAATGGAGAGAGTCACGCACCGGGGAGCCCCTGCCCCCATTCTGTAGATAGGTTACGGGTCCCTGCTCGTGGACATCTATCAAACATTTATGGCATATCCCCTGAATATGTCATAAATGCCTCGGGTCGGAATAACCCTTTAATTTCTTTTGGTGGGATGGAAGAAAATGAAATTCCACAATTGTTTTTTGGGATTTGTTTTTACGACTTTCCCCGTGTTGACTTTATCTTGCGGAGCCTGACATCTGCTATATCAAATGAATCGTTTTTTATGTCTTACTTCTTCTGCACAAAAAAAGAACAATTTATTGAAGACAATTGGTTATTATGTCGCTGCATTCCGGGAGCTATCATTTTTTTTTCGTTTTCTATTACGGTAGCTGTGTGAGATCTTGTTTTTAGTGGGACGAGCTGTAATTTTTTAGTGGTCCCATTTTGTAGTAGACAGAACTTATTGATAGACGTTTGTTTTTGGGGTTTTTGGTGGAGATGAACAAAAAAAACAGCAATTCTGCCATTGTTTTTTCGTTTTTTGTTTCTATTTCAGTCACTCGCTGTGCAGTATAAATAACGTGTTCATTTTAATAAAAGGGTCCTTACAATTATTGCAATACCAATTTTAAATTGTTTTTTTTTATAAAAAAATTCCAGAATAAAACATCAAATTTTTTTTTCTATTAAACTTTTTTTGGGTCTTACTAGGAGCTTGCGATATTTTCTATTGCATTGTATACTTCTGTATTGCAATGTGGTAGAACTAGGAGTCTTTGTTAGGCTTCCAGCTGTCATGTCAACCCAACAGCATCCCACGTCACGGGGGCGCCGATGGACTTACACTAAGATTCTGCGGTTACGATTGACCATGACACAAGGGGTTAAACAGAGTTATCTCCAATCCTGGCTGTGGCGGAGAGGTATCAGCTATCACTATTGATGGCACAGACACAGCTCCTGGTGCGGGAAGGGGTTGAATATATATTTCTTTATGTTGTACGATGACTTTACAGAGGTTATGATGATGTCCGTACAGATGTTATTACACAAGCACCCGGTGTGACCGGTCATACATAAGCTCCACTTCTTTCTTTTTATTACAGTTGCTTTCTCTCCTTGGGGTAAGATACCTGGCTGACATATTTGCAGCATTAGCTTTAAATTGTGCATATATTATAAACACCCGGCACCCCCTTGACATGTGGAAGGCTCCTGTGATCCTTTGGTAAACTTGTGAGGTGCAGAAGTTCTATTTGCTTATGTTTCTTTTACCTTGCATGTAGAACAACACATTCCGTCACTGCATTGTGATCCCTCTGTTAACATGCATTTCATGCAGCACTCGCCTCCCTCCGCTGCACACTCCTATGAAGCGAAAAGAACAAGTTAATTACAAATAAATCATTATATAAAATGGTATACAGAGCTCCCTGTGGCAAGGATATACATACTATAGAGGCAGCCCATGCACCCTTGGAGAGAAGGGTGCCCAGCCAGGGTGGTCCCATGACATTTATGTAGGATTAGAAAAATGGGTCTGTTTATTTTTTCCCCAGAAATAGCGCCACCCTTGTCCATGGGTGGGTCTGGTATTGCAGCCCTATTCAAGTAACACTCATGCAGAAGATTGGTGCTATTTCTAATACCAGACAACATTTTTTAGTCAATACTAAGGATGAATGGATGAATACAGTGGCGTAGCTATAGGGGTCGCAGCGGTCGCAGTTGCGACCGGGCCCGTAAGCCAGGGGGGCCCGCAGGGCCCCCTCGCCACACTAACGCTGACTGCAGGGCCGGGCTGCCTATCTGGCAAATGCCAGATGCCGGTGTATGTAGTGGGCTGCTGCTGCCCGCCCACCTCTTTATCCCCAGCGGCGGGCCCTGCTCTGTAGTGTGTCACATTTCCCCTCCCTGAGCAGCTCACAGCCCACTTGCTGGACGCTATACTACGCAGCCTGCTGCCGTCCAGCCAATTAGTGTGGGTCATACTGATTGGCTGGGCTGCACTAGGCTGTGTACACAGCGGCCAGCATGTAGACTGTGCACTGCATAGGGGGGAATTGGTCCTAGCAGCAGCAGGAGGTGCCTCATGAATAGTGGTGGACTTAACTTTTCAATCCCCCCTTCCCCGGTCCCATCATATTGCATCACGGCTCACAGAGCTGAGCAGAGAAATAGTCAGACTCCAAGGTAAGAGCCAGGCAGCACTGCAGCAGCTTATGAGAAAAAAGTGTCCCCAGTACTTTGCAAAGAAACTACTGTCTGTTATGCCCTTCCCCTGCATGGGGAACTATAACTCCAAGCATGCCATGATACCTGTAGGTTTTCAGGACCTGCTGTGAGTTGTAGTTCTCCTCAGCAATTGTATTCAACAATTATTTTATTACTTTCTTAAAGAGGTATTCCTATTTACAGTATATGCCATAAGTACCACCCACTAGCGTAGCTATAGGGGTCGCAGCGGTCACAATTGCGACCGGGCCCCGAAGCCTGGGGGCCCACAGCCCCCCTGCACCACATCAATAAAAAGTTACTATAGTAACTCGGGGCGCGGGCCCCTGTTACTATAGTAACAGACTGTACTTACCTTCCTGGTTCCGGATCGCAGCGGAGGTCCTGACGTCAAGCGCTGTGCGCAGCGCATGACGTCACAGCGCTATGCGCCGCGCACAGCATCGAGACGACAGAACTACCGCCGCGGCTGAAGAGGAAGTTAAGATTAGCCCTGACTGGCGGGGTCCGACTCCCGGGACCTGCCAATCGGCTGTTTTGAAGGTCCGCAGCACTCGTAGGAGAGCTGCTTCCCCTTCAAAACAGCTGATTGGCGGGTCCCGGGAGACGGACGCCAAAACATCAGCTATTGATGGCCTATCCTGAGGACAGGCCATCAATGTTTAGGGACTGCACAACCCCTAAGCCTACGATGTAGCAGGCTTAGGGGGCCCATGAGACAGGATCACAGATTGTGTGATCCTGTCTGCTGGGCCCTGTATCTAAGCCAATCACATGGTAGGCTTAGATACATGGCCCATGTGTGATCCTGTCTGATGGGCCCTGTATATAAGCCTACCACACTGTAGGTTTAGATACAGGGTCCCAGCACACAGTAATCTTATACTGTATAAGATTACTGTCTGCTGGACCCTGTATCTAAGCCTACCTTGTGGTAGGCTTAGATACAGGGTCCCACAGACAGTATCACACATGAGCCCTGTATCTAAGCCTGTGTTACAAATTGTTTTTTTTGTGTATTTTCTTACAGGTTCGGTCGTTGGACTACGTCGGATTCCAGGGCTACTTCGATGACGGCTTTTCTTTTTATTATCAATAAAATGGTTAATGAGGGTTGTGTGTGTTTTTTTTATTTCAATTAAATATTTTTTCTATGTCTTTGTGTTTTTTTTTAAACTATATTACTACCGCCTTAGTAATGGCCGCCGGCTGATTGACAGCATCCATTGCTAAGGCGGGGCTTAGTGTTAGCCGGTGCAGCGGCTAACACTAACCCCCTTTATTACCCCGATACCCACCGCCACCAGGGGTGCTGGGGAAGAGCCGGGTACGATCCAGTACCTGACAATCTGTAGTGATGGTCGGCCACTGGGGTGGCCGCAGGCTGGTATTATCAGGAGGGGAAAGGCCAAAAACAGTGGCCCTTCCCACCCTGGTAATGCTGCCTGCTGCTGCTGTGCTGTATCTGGCCGGTCATGAAAAATGGGGGGGACCCCACGTCATTTAAAAAAAAAAAAAAAAAAAAATAATTGGAAAGACCGATGTCGGGTCCCCCCAATTTTCATAACCAGCCAGATACAACACAGCAGCAGCAGGCAGCATTACCAGGGTGGTAGGTGCCACTGTTTTTGGCCTTTCCCAGCCTAATACTACCAGTCTGCGGCCACCCCGGTGCCTGACCGTCACTGCAGATAGTCGGGTACTGGTTCATACCCGACTCTTCCCACCATCCCTGGTGGCAGTGGGTACTGGGGTAATAATGGGGGTTAGTGTTAGCCTCTGCACCTGCTAACATTAAGCCTCGCCTTAGTAATGGAGGTTGTCAATCAGCCAGCGGCCATTACTAAGGCAGTGATAATAAAGTTGAAAAAGATACAAGCACATAGAAAAAATATTTTATTGAAATAAAAAAACACAACCCTCATTAACCATTTTTTTGAGAATAAAAAAACGGCGTCATTGAAGTCCTCGTATACCGAAGTCCAACAACCGAACCTGTAAAATAACACAAACACACAAAAATAATCCGTAACACATAAAGAAGCAAAATTATTATTCTTACCTTTCCTGGGTCCAGCGCTGGAGCCGCAATGTCAGCGAGCTGAGCCCTGTATCTAATCCAATCATGTGTGATACAGTCTGCTGAGCCGCTGTATCTAATCCTATCATGTGTGATACTGTCTGCTGGGCCCTATATCTAATCGGATCATGTGTGATACTGTCTGCTCAGCCACTGTATCTAATCCTATCATGTGTGATACTGTCTGCTCAGCCACTGTATCTAATCCTATCATGTGTGATACTGTCTGCTGAGCCAATGTATCTAATCCTATCCATAGTTTATAGGGTTGTAGTGCTATAGATATGCTATGCTGTCTCCTATACACACATTTTTTTTGGGGGGGGCACATATGTATTGGGGCTATTTCCCCTGACATTTTAAGTCCTTAGTGACGCCCCTGGCTGCTAGTGCTGCATTGTTGTGTCACTTAGGAGACCCAGCGATGCAGCTGAAAGCTGCGGACCGTCGGCCATGAGAAGTGTGCGCGGTGGGGGGGGGGCCCAATAAGAACTTTTGCATCGGGGCCCATGAGCCTTTAGCTACGCCCCTGGATGAATATATATATATTTTATTTACCGCTGCAGTGCCACAGTCACATTCTTCTCCGGCTTCAACAAAGCCATTGCCACACTCAGGGGGATCCAAGAGCTGCAATACAAAATGAATGACAAGTGTTATAACTGAACTATCAACACTATACAATAAATGAGAAGTATATTATAGTAATTGCTCTAAAACATCATGTGAAGCCGTCCCTATGGATACTGTATTAATACGCTATGCTCACACTTGCATAGTGGCTCCTGTCTACAATAGAAGCCATGAATCATACCGGATCGGTAGTACGATGGATACTACCGGTACCCAACAGACAATGGGGACTATCGAGGTTCCGTTCTGGTGTTCGTAATCTCAAATACCCAATTAGGACCCTCATCTATAAGCTGGAGTGGAGATTGGCTACAAAGAGTGCCTCTTTGGAGTACCCAGCACATGGGGTAAAAATAATCAGAATGGTGCCACCTAGTGGCAGAAGTAACAAAAACATAAATCTGTGTTGACGTTACCAAGCCAACCCTGAACAAAAATATCCCGGGGATATAAAATCTGTATGTGTGAACCTTCTAGCTAACAAGAATATTGATTCGCACCTTCAAGGGCTTATTGAACAAACAGGCTCCACCACCGCTGTTCAGAAAATCGTGGTATTCCTCTACATCACAAGAGGAGAACTTGCTGGGGAGATAGTAGCTGTAAAACAGAAACCACGAGTTATATGCATGCAGACTTACATAAACATCATTATGTGTATATAAAGTGCATATACTCATGGGTGTAACTACCAGGGTAGCAGGCATGGAAGCCGCTGTGGGGCCCCGCAGCTAAGAGGGCCCACGTTCACTCAGGAGTGAGAGCAGTTAGTGATCACTGACGATAAAAAAGTTTGATAAAGAAACTAAATTGCGCAGGAGAGGGAGCAGAGAAGTAGAAGAAATGTAAATGTTACTCCCACTGTATATACTACAGGAGGCAGAGGGGAGGGATAAAGGAGTCTTCCAGCCCCATATAATTGTCACAGCAATAAAAACTTCAAACACGTTAGATTGACCAAGAGGTCTCAGTGTGAGGTGCTGCGTACAATTTTTATATAATCAGTATTATCCTATTAAAACAACCCCTTTTTAAAAATCAGCTGATCACCCCCGGCGATCAACTGTTATTACTGGGGGAAATAATGGCCAGCCGCACATTTACCCTGCAGCGGCCACTGCTGGGCAAATGTAGAATTACATGGCGGTCATTCAAATAAAGGGCGTCCGTGGGAGACCTTTTTACAGAGCAGCTCTCTGGTCTGACACATACAGGAGTGTCCCATCCATATGCCCTAAAGTGGCATATGGACAAGGTTTTTTTGTCATAAAACAACTTCTTTACTGCACTAACCTCTATTATAGGATCTTGTAGATGTGCTAACATAAAGGGAGATCCCACCACTTTCATTCTTTAAGGGGATGAAGAACTGGATAATTGGATTTGTGGTCATCCGGTATATGTTTACCCACAACACAAGTAATGCTGGGGGTGTCCAGCGACTTCTGACCCCTCCTACTTACCATAGAAATAACGCGCAGGTTCAGCCAAGCCAAAATGGCCAGCATGTTATCGGTGGGGATGGGGGTCAGAGCGGAAAACAACCAGTTGAATAGGTTTTACAAATTTTTTGGCCAGCAATGCACAAGATCCAATCCTACTTTATCTTCTATTCTTCAATGTCCACATTTATTGTGATATTATTTTTATGATTATTATATAGCTGTCATATTAAGCAATTATCTCCTTTTAGGACTATAAGGCCTAATGAGAGATTCAATGACATGCAATACAATACTGTTTACAACATCTAAGACTTAAGTGACGCCATGAACATCTAAAGGTCACTTCACTACATTATACAGAGGGAAAGAAACAATAAACGGATATTCGCTCCCGCGGATAATCCATTCATCCAATATTCTGGAGCCTTTCATCTTTCCTGATGCTTATTTAGGATCAATGGTGGGTTGTGGCTCTTATGAGGGGGCTCACAATACTCATGGCTGAACGCGGCTTTGAAAACCAATTAGAAACGATGGACTCCATTAGACTTCAATGAGCACGATCTGTCTGGTTCAGAGTGGAGCTATATTACAGTCGTTTTAGATAGTCTGGATAATTGGAATGTAACGACAAATATTGACGATCAATGGAGGATCAGAGGATACGGCAAACCACACGTACATCTACAGCCACAACCAGTCACTACATGGGGGGGGTGTATAGGTCTATAAGTCCTCGCTTTCACCTCACAACTGTGTATCAAGAAAGATGTTCTTTGGTCTAAGTAGTACCTGGTATAAATGTGGTGTTGTATGGGATAACTACATTAATAATACTGGATCCCTACAGCAAATAACTGCAGGGCAGTAAAGAGAGTTGTCTGCAGCCTTATTTGGATGGTGCCCTCTGCGACACATTCTGTTGGCGCCCCTTTATAACATATATTGCCATACAGTGTACAAAAGGACTATACCAAATGTTACCTTATTATAAGTGCCATAAGTGCCACACAGTATATGGTGCCCAAATAATGCTGCCACATGTTGACCAAAAACCACTTCCATACAGATGCATATGGAATTCTATTCATTGCTGCCAACACAATACACTGCAAAAATAATTTACTGTACAGTGCCTAAGTAGTAGTGCCACACAAAACCTATTACCGTCATACAGTGCTCCAATAATACTAACATACAGTGACCAGATAACAACGCTACACAATATATAAATAATGCTGCGGTACAATTCATATTAAAGGTGTATTATCATCTTAGACATTTATGGCATATCGACAGGATATGCCATAAATGTCTAATAGATTCGGGCCCCACCACTGGGACCCACACTTGTCTCCCAAATGGGGGTCCCCTGAGCCTGTCTCCCATGGTGAGGCAGCCGCTAGCCTGCCGCAACCAAGCAGAGAATCAGTGCGGATGTGGCCAGGAATTCTGGAGACAGCTTAGCTTGCTGTGCTACGCCGTTTCCATTCACTTTTATGGCACTTTCTACACTGATTTTCTATCTAGATGTGGCAGCCGGATAGGTGAGGTGCCCCCCCCCCCTGTTTGGGAGATAGATGGACGCACCAGAGGGGGCATGAACATCAAAGTGGAGGGTCCCTTCCTCGAGACCCCCCACTATAAGTTAGATTGGAGAGCAGCTAATAATGATCAGATCTCATGCTGGCAGACCTGGCAATGTATTACATGATCGACCATTTATTTTAATGGCAGGCATTTCCCCTGCAGCTGATCCAGCTTGAGAAACCTCTGGCGATCAGTTGTTACCGACAGCTGATCGATGGGCCAGCTTCATTTGTGTTAGGGGTATATGTGATGATACAACCACTTAATATAAAGTGACTACACCAGTCCTTACCCAATGTCTTCCATGATGCATCCAAACCATTTATCTTCACATATACACTCTCCTGAAAAACAGTAAAATGTACTTAAATATAACATTATTACATTTCATATATACAAGGCAGAATTAACAATTTAGAAGTCCTACACAAATAACGTTGTTCCTGCTAAAGCTAAAAAGGCAAAAGTATTAACACCTGCTCCCTATCCCAACAGTAGGGCATGTACCATTAAACCCATTCTGCAGAGGCACATAAAGAAAAATATATTAAGAGCATTGGCCATACTAGTATTTGCCGCCAACTTACAAATCATGAACAACACAGAGATGAGGGACGGACGTATCATGACATTTGTTATATATATAGACATACAAGCACCAAAAGGGTTTGAGTTCGCCATAGTTTTGGAATTCATTCACAGACTTGAGCTAAATGAGCTTATGGATGGATTTCCCCTTTAAAGGGGTTGTCCAGTCATAAGAAATTGATGGTCTATCCTCAGGATAAGCCATCAATAACTAATTGGTGGGGGTCCGACTACCGGCACCCCTGCCGATCAGCTGTTTTGAAACACCAGTCTTAATAAATTACCCCTAGGTGTTAATACCGGCTTGTGTGTAGTACATAATGAAGATAATACATTTAGATTACATACCTCTACGCAGTTTCTTTTTATCAGAGAAAATGCCTAAATTATGAGCCAAGGACTGCGCCAGTGTGACAGCCATGACATCCGTCCTGCCAAACTAAGGAGACAACAAAACAATACTGAAAATGTTGTATAGATTTGTTTTTACTTTTATTCAGGCCATCGACCCATGTGCTCCTCTTCTTTTGCAATGTCCCCTATTTTTACATATATGAAACGTTACACGGTGGGTCTTATGTATTAAAATTGTCTATGGTGACCAATTAGAACCCACATTTCAGCCAAAATGTAAAGCTGGTCATACATTAGTCAATCAGAAGTTAGAGGGATAAATTT
Source organism: Rhinoderma darwinii (assembly GCF_050947455.1). NCBI lineage: Eukaryota > Metazoa > Chordata > Amphibia > Anura > Rhinodermatidae > Rhinoderma > Rhinoderma darwinii. The sequence goes on from NC_134691.1 coordinate 324,382,774, forward strand.
AGGATTGTCACCTTCTCAGAAAATGATGGTAAATATTCTGTCAGCATGTTCTATCAATCAGTCTCCTTCCCCCTCTGGCAGCTGACAATATAGTCCCTTTGTACTACCCCTGCAGAAGAAGTCTTCTCAGCTATACGACCATGCTACTGAAGAGGCTCTGCTCCTTCCCTGACAAGCAGGGCAGAAAGCTATTTCTATTGGCTGCTCTGCAGAGCATCACTATGCAGAGACCTGGCGGTGGGGAGTATGACTGAGCAGGTGTGTCTACTAGCACTCGCGGAAATTACATATGGGATAATTTTTTTCTCTGAGGACAGTTATTGTGTTTACAACCCCTTTAAAGTAGCCTATAGGTGTTAACTACAGTATCCAGATAACAGCATACCGCTAAGTCAAATGCCTACCTCATTTACTCCACCTCCTTTCTGCAATGAACATACTCCACCAATATACGCTGCACCACTCCTGCTGCTTTCAAACTGACTCCCCCTTGAAAATACATTTACATAACAGCAATTAAATAGAAAGTCAGAAATGTGACAGAAAAAAAAACCACAAAGAAAGATCGAAAGAGCAAATAAACCTGAATGTACAAAACAAATAAAGAGACATAAGCAGACGGAAGTTCAAAATAAAATCAAAGCACGATGTGTGGGTACTGAAGACTTTCTGTAACCCCCATTGACTTCAAGTTAGGCCCTGTTCACACGGTGGATTTTGTGTGACGGTTCCAGACGCAAAATCCGCTGCGGAACTATTCCTCCTCCCATTGACTTCAATGGGAGGTTCGAATGGAATCCGCCCGAAGATCAAGCTGGATGTTTCTTTTTCCAGCTAGCTGAAAAAAATCAGCTAGCAGGAAACAGAAGCGTCCAACTCCCATTGAAATTAATCGGAGGCAGAAATTTGTGGAGGTATCCGTGGCAGATTCTGTCTAAAATTTCCTTTGTGTGAACATACCCTACAGTGCATTTGCAGTCATCTCTCCTTTTAAATCAGCAAAGTGTATTTACTTGTGTTTTACTTTTTGACCAAGTGGGCGTTGTGGAGAGAGCCAGGACGTGATGTCTATTCACAATCCTGACACTTCTGTAGCGTCTCTGTGATATTTACAGCAAGGCAAGCGTAATCTCATTTTAAATGACAGGTTACATCGTAATCTAGCGAGATTACGTTTGCCTTGCTGTAAATATCACAGAGACGCTAGAGAAGTGTCAGGATTCTGAATAGACATCACGTCCTGGCTGGAGGTAATGTATATTCACTGTCAGGACACTTGAGTAACCTTATAGTGTGTTTATGTGGCTGCACATAGCGATATAACTATATCGCTATGTGCTGTTTAAATGAATGGGGAGAAGTGTATGACGCTGATTGGTCGCTGATTGGTCAGCGTCATACACTCCTCTGTACAACGCCCACTTGGTCAAAAAGTAAAACACGCCCAGTTGTCCATTAAGAAACTCATTGGCATAAAGCTAATATAGGTCATAACTCCGTCAAAAATTATTGTTTTTCTAAATAAAAAAACACTGCTGTAATCTACATTACAGCGCCGATCACATCATGTACAATATAGGCCACTTATAATGTGCTGACAGAGCCTCTTTAAATACATGGTTGAAGCAACAAACTAGATTTTTGCCCCAGGTGAAGGAAAGCCTAGCTAACACTCATGGGAAAACCACGAGACATGGGAATGTCGATCTAGAGCAGGGGTCAGCAAACTTTGGCACTCCAGCTGTTGTAAAACTACAATTCCCAGCATGCCCTGACAGCCATTGGCTTGAATAAAAAAAGCCTTTGGCTGTCAGGGAGCAAGATGGGTGCAGGATATCTAGGTAGGTGCTTGATTGTAGACTTAGGTCTTTGAAAGGGGGTAGATGGATTTGCAGAAGGCTTAATGCCTAACTGCCAAGCTTAGGATCTTACTGCATATGGATTTATTATTCAATGGGAGCTGTATAAATCTGTCTTCAGTGAGCTCCCCCTAGTGGTGGCTGTAGTAAAACAGAATTTTATAACTAAAGGGGTATTCCATAAGAACAATTTATCACCTATCCATTGAATAGGTGAAAAAATGCTAGATCAATGGGGCGGGTCTGATCGCTGGGAACCCCACCGATCTAGCATTTATCGCCTACAAAAATCGTTCTTATGGAATACTCCTTTAGTTATAAAATTCTGTCTTACTACAGCCACCACTAGGGGGAGCTCACTGAAGACAGATTTATACAGCTCCCATTGAATAATAAATCCATATGCAGTAAGATCCTAAGCTTGGCAGTTAGGCATTAAGCCCACTGCAAACCCCCCTACCCCCTTTCAAAGAACTAAGTCTACAATCAAGCACCTACCTAGATATCCTGCACCCATCTTGCTCCCTGACAGCCAAAGGCTTTTTTATTCAAGCCAATGGCTGTCAGGGCATGCTGGGAATGCAGGTTATAAATTGTTCTTACTCTGTTGCTGTGTGTAGATAAATTTGGAGATCTGTATTATGACATTCATCAGCATAGGATTTTGGAACAAACAATAAAATGATGTTTATAGTTGAACATAAAAATGGACGCATCTTGTAGAAAGACACATCAGCCTCAAGACGAAGCTCCGGAAATAACATGAAGAAGTGAGATAAGAGCAGATAAACAGCTTAAGGAACCGCGAGCCATAATTTAGAATGAAAGCAGCTCGAATACAATTCCTCCAGATTAAAAATTACGTACGAAAATAGGTGGACAACGTCACTTTTGTCTTTGATAAAATCCCTTCTGTATTTCATAAATTCCTTCAGAGTCTTTAGAGGATTTTCATAAATGCTGAATTTATTGTCGTTAGCCCAAGTTTCCATAGCGACTAACACTATTCTTGTGTTCAGCTGTTCCTTATATATCTAATGCATAAATGGAAGAGAGAGAGAGCGAGAGAGAGAGAGAGAGCGGCTTGTCAGGGTTGGGCGGTACAAATCCATCGTACGCTGCGGCAAAGAATACACAGGAGCAGATTTATCAACGTGTCGTGGGTGAAAACCGCCATTAGGCTCTGTCCAAATCGGCGTTAGAGCCTCTGTCGCAGATTCCACCACATTTGACGGAAAAAATAGCGCAGCTCTATTTTTTCAGGTAAAATGAAGGAAACCACAAGGAAACCCGACCGGTGTTGTTGATTTATATGGTGTCTATATATGTAGAGGAATGATCGAGGCACTCACCGAAGCTGGCAAAAAATATTTCTTTATTACAAAAAAGGATCTAGGTCAGGATGTGGAATAGCCTACGGCCGTTTCACGTGCTGGTACACGCTTTCTCAAGGCCCTAGCGTCACTTCCTTCACCTGCCTTTTTATTCACAAATTAGTACACATTGTTACATAACAAAAAATTAAAAAAGACAGGGAAATGCACAGTATACTTTGATGGTTCATACAACTGGTACATTCTAATCTTAGAATATCAATATTACAATACCAAATTCTCTAAAAACAAATAAGGTTCATGTTAAAAACGAACTCAGATCATTCCGATCATTGAGACCGAGCGGTCCTAGTGCACCTGTCAGAGAAATAATCTCTGCCTCTCTCTGCAGCAGAGATTTGTGTCTGTCTCCTCCTAACACCAATGGCTGAATGTGAACAATACCCACAAATCGCATGCGTCGAGCGTTATTTTCATGTTTCTCCTGCATATGTTGTATCAGCCTAGGGCATCCCTCACATGTATTTAGTGATCTTATATGTTCACGAAATCTTACATACATAGGTCGTATAGTTTTTCCTATATAAAATCTACCACAATCGCAAATTACTGCATATACAACATATTGGGTCCTACAGGTTATTAATCCATTAATTTCAAACGTAATGCCCCCTAAATTCAGGTTCCTTGTACGTATTATGGAATTGCAATAATTGCATTGTCCACATCTGTGGTTGCCCTTTGGACTATTAGCTGTCAACCAGTTCTCTTTGCACTTCTCTTTTTGGGAAAAACGTCCCCTAACTAAAATGTCTTTTAAATTTTTACATCTACGAAAGGATACGATTGGTTTCCTAATTGCAACTTCCATAAGTAATGGATCATTCTCAATTAGGTGCCAATTGTTTCGAATACTTGTTCGGATAACATCACTCATTGGGCTATAACCAAAGGATAGAACAAATCTCTGATCTTTTTTGATAGGAGTTTTTCGACTATGTTTTTTATGATGGGATAACGATGTTTGTTTAGTTTCACTAGCTCTATTTAAAGCATTGGTGTTAGGAGGAGACAGACACAAATCTCTGCTGCAGAGAGAGGCAGAGATTATTTCTCTGACAGGTGCACTAGGACCGCTCGGTCTCAATGATCGGAATGATCTGAGTTCGTTTTTAACATGAACCTTATTTGTTTTTAGAGAATTTGGTATTGTAATATTGATATTCTAAGATTAGAATGTACCAGTTGTATGAACCATCAAAGTATACTGTGCATTTCCCTGTCTTTTTTAATTTTTTGTTATGTAACAATGTGTACTAATTTGTGAATAAAAAGGCAGGTGAAGGAAGTGACGCTAGGGCCTTGAGAAAGCGTGTACCAGCACGTGAAACGGCCGTAGGCTATTCCACATCCTGACCTAGATCCTTTTTTGTAATAAAGAAATATTTTTTGCCAGCTTCGGTGAGTGCCTCGATCATTCCTCTACATATATATTCAGCTTTTTGTGCTATTCTTTCGAAGAGCAACTCCGTGGCAATTTACCTGCAATCATCCAACAGTAAGCAAGCCATATTTCAACTCCTATTCCGACTGTGCGGTTTTGGTAGTGCCAGCCTCTTTCCTTCTTCCCATTGATTTATATGGTGTCTGTCGTGCGAAGAATCCGGCATTCCGCCAATTTCGTTGCTTTGCTCCTCAGATGTAAACAAGGCCTTAAAGAGGCTCTGTCACCAGATTTTGCAACCCCTATCTGCTATTGCAGCAGATCAGCGCTGCAATGTAGATTACAGTAACGTTTTTATTTTTAAAAAACGAGCATTTTTGGCCAAGTTATGACCATTTTTGTATTAATGCAAATGAGGCTCGATGTAGCTACTTACCTTCAAACGCCGATGCTGCTGCAGAATCATCTGTAGCCTCTGGTGCCGATGTGTCCTCGCTCGTCTGACACGATGCAGGACCTGGGGCAGGAAGTGAGTGACGACACAGCGTGATCTCTCGAGAACACGCTGTGTGTCTGCACTGCCAGAAGCTGGGCGTTCTGAAGAGAAGTGGATGATACTTCTATACACAACGCCCAGCTAGTAAAAGTAGTAAACACGCCCCGATGTACGCACATAATACACGCCCAGTTGTACTTTTACTTTAAACACGCCCAGTTGGACTTTTGCAAACCTCATTTGCATAAATACAAAAATGGTCATAACTTGGCCAAAAATGCTTGTTTTTTAAAAATAAAAACGTTACTGTAATCTACATTGCAGCGACGATCTGCTGCAATAGCAGATAGGGGTTGCAAAATCTGGTGACAGAGAAGAGAACCTTTCACCTCCCCATAGATGTGCAGCTGAGTACAGCATGTAATGGGCAGTGCTGCACAAACCCTGGGCCACTTTACTTTTTTTTTCTACCCTCCTCCGTTATTTAGATATTGGTGCCGTTATATTTGGTGCCCGATATTTAAAAAAAAAAAACCTGAACTGTCAATGGGGAGTATAATGGAAGGGGGGGGGGTTACTATGGCTGTGACCCTGTCCAATCAGATACGGACAGTGTTAGAGCAAGAGCGAGGATGGAGGAGAGAGTGCGCACGCACGCTCTCACTCTTCAGTAGTCAAGATCAGTCTTCTGCCGAACTGGCAAGGGGACGTGTCACTGCTACGGACAGTGTAAGAGCCGGAGAGAGGAGAGCGCATCCGTAGCAGTGAAACGCCCCCTTGCCAGTTCGGCAGACAAAATACAAGACTGATCTCTCGAAAGAGCTGAAGAGAGGAGAGCGTGCATGCGCACTCTCCTCTTTCCAACTCTTACACTGTCCATATCTGATTGGACAGTGTCACAGCCATAGCAACACGCCCCCTTGCCATTACACACCCAATTGACAGTTCAGGGGGTTATTTAAATATCGGGCGCTAAATATAACGGCCCTCCCCATTACATTCTGCACTCAGCTGCACATGTATGGGGAGGTGAAAGGTTCTCTTTAAGGGGTCCCAAAAACTGCCATATTTTATAGAGAGTTGTCTAATTTTTGCGTTCCTTAGGCTCTATTCACATTTCTCTATCTTATCCTGTTCTCAAAATACAAAAACACTTTCTCTAAAGGAGTATTCTGACATTTATGGTATATCCATAGGTGGAAACTGCTACTAATCATATAAACAGGGGTCCTTAGTTTTCCATTGCTCATTATTATCCGGCAGCAGAGGGTAGGAGAGGTTAGTACTGTATATAGTGTCAAGTTGTTCGAAGCCAAAATACGGCACCTATAAAAGTCGGTGGGGCCATACTGTACCGCCATATGCCCCTGATTTCACGCTGAGGTATACACAGGTTTTTTTTTTGCCTGTTCATACTCAAATGTGACAGAAAATGCTCCATTAGGGGAGAATAACTTCATTATACTGTACCATACAGAGGCACCATATGGCGGCACATGGGGCGCCTCAGGATCCATAGAACAGAACCACATGAACTCTGTAAGCGGCCGTACAGGAATAAACCCTTAGAAGAGCCTACTGTATGTACAGAGGATAGATCTGCCCCATTGTGTCAATACCATTGATATATAGATATACACAGAAGAGAACATATACACTTTCCATCTTTTTCTTATATAAACCTGTTACAATTGTGACTGTGATTTCATTAAAAACATCCGTCAATGGTTGTCACCCATGAAGATTGTCAATTCTTTGAGTGACAACCAAAATGACCAACATTACATTTACCATAGGTGGTGTCATCCAGCTTTCTCAGACTCCTGAATGGCAATACTTTCTAATTATGCATTGCTTGGCACTGCAAACCTATCCAGATTTCCCATTCAGGAGTCTTGGAAAGCTGATGACAGACCTAGCTGTAATATTGGTCTTATTCCTTGTCACCAGCTATGCCAAAAAATATGTAAATGGTTCCATAGACGTTTGAAATGCATTATATAAGAAACCGGCTCAAGAACGCAGTGTTCCTTAAATTAAAGTTAGTTATGGCTCTCACATACACTCTAAAATTTCCCATGGTCTTTAATGGGTTTACCATTTTCTACTGTATCAGTCTATATTAACAACAGCACCATCTGCAGGCTGAAATATGCATTACAGTATTTCAGAATTCTACAAATTATAACACAAAACTGCTATATGTTCTGTATTTAACGAGTATTGAATAACAATTTGAGGATATTCGGAAAGATATCAAAACTAATTTCC